>NW_021820274.1:0-52296 GCF_901001135.1 Rhinatrema bivittatum | reverse complement strand
TTTTGAGATGTGGCGACCAGAATTGTACACAGTATTCAAGGCATTATGATATTTGTTGTTTTATTAACCATTCCCTTTCTAATAATTCCCAACATTCTGTTTGCTTTTTTGACTGCCGCAGCACCCTGAACCGACGATTTCAATGTGTTATCCACTATGACGCCTAGATCTCTTTCTTGGGTGGTAGCTCCTAATATGGAACCTAACATTGTGTAACTATAGCATGGGTTATGTTTCCCTATATGCATCACCTTGCACTTATCCACATTAAATTTCATCTGCCATTTGAATGCCCAATTTTCCAGTCTCACAAGGTCTTTCTGCAATTTATCACAATCCACTTGTGATTTAACTACTCTGAATAATTTTGTATCATCTGCAAATTTGATTACCTCACGCGTCGTATTCCATGTGACACTTGATGCAAAAAATTGGAAAGCCCCTCTCTTGCTGCTAGACTGCTGTCTCATCTTAACTTTTTTGAGTGCCTAGTTAAGTTTAGGTTTCTAAGGGAGTTGGAATTAGAGTACTTTAAATTTATATGTATACTCACTAATTAATCTGCTAGTGACCTACAAGGGGATGATTATGCTATCAATAAGGGCTGGTGCAATAGTATGATTTAGATAAGAGCCTGATTGATTTTTAATGAGAAAGTGATTCTTGCCTAAAAATCAAGGGTTGGGATAGGAGTGGGTGGGAGGGAAAGACAGACACAAGAATTAACTCCCTCTGCTTTGCTTATTATCTCAGACACACATATACTCTAAAGCATATATAACTATTTCACCTCTCTCTAAACACTTTTTTAAGTCCTAAGATTTCCCAAAGCTATACTTACTAATCAACTATGATTAAGTTGATCTTCTCTCAACGGATTGAGAGATTTGAGATTCTGCTTCCAGTCTTCTACTGCAAAGGGTGCAGGCCTCTGGAAACTGGGTTGGTGGGGAGATACCTTAGGCTAATTTCCTTAAGATGAGGGAGCTGTAGGGGAGCCCACCGAACCCAGGCACCATGACCAGAAACTAGACTACATTTATTTTTGAGGTGAGCAATATGGAATTCCTGGAGGGGTAAAGAGGGTGGGGGAGTTTGGCTGGGGCCCCAGCTGTGTTTTTATTTTTAAGATAGAGGCTGGAGTAGACTTGTTTCCATTATATTTTTTGTGCAGGTTTTAAACTAATGACAGGTAACATAGCCACAGAAGAAAAAAAAGCTGTTTAGCGTGCTTTTTTTTGTTTTACTTGTGGTCTATTTTCACATCATTAGTTTACTACATCTGTAGGGACAACTCATTTTACTACATACATAAAATAAAACCAACTATAAAATCCAATTCTAATTTTAATGTGGATTTTATTACATCAGCATCTATAGCTGCTCAGCTTGATGGGACAAAGCTGCTGATTGCTGTATTTGCTGATTGGCATCTGTAGCCTAGATCAATGTTTCCCCAACATGTCCTGGGGACCCTACAACCAGTTGGGATTTCAGAATATCCACAATGAATATGTAAGAGATAAATCTGCATATAATGAATCTCCATGGCATGCAAATTTATCTCATGCATATTCATTGTGGATATCCTGAAAACTCAACAGGCCGTAGGGTCCCCAGGACAGGTTTGGGAAGCCCAATCTGGATGGAGGAAAAGATGAATGGGTAGGACCACAGTAATACTTTTACCCTGCTTCTGGCATTCATGTTTGCAGAGGGAATGGCAAAGGTAGTAAATTCTCTGGTTGAACTATTTTGAAGATACTTTCAACTACTGATAAGATGATGGAAGTAATAGAGAAGATCCTTAAGAAATTACACTGGAGCTTTTGTGGCAAGTAATAATGCAACTTGAGGCTGTTGTAGTGGTTATAAGAACAAAAGATAAGACATACTGGAACAGACCAAGGGTCCATCAAGCCCAGTTTCCTGTTTCCAACAGTGGCCAATCCAAGTCACAAGCTCCTGGGCTAGTACCCAAATATTAAATGTATCCCAAGCTACTAATGCTGGTATCAAGCAGTGGCTATTCCTTATTGATTAATAGAAGTTTATGGACTTCTCCTCCAGGAACTTATCAAAATTGTTTTTAAAACCCATAAGAACATGACATACTGGTCAGACCAAGGGTCAATCAAGCCCAGCATCCTGTTTCAATCAGTGGCCAATCCAGGCCATAAAAACCTGGCAAGTATCCAAAAACTAAGTCTATTCCATGTTACTGTTGCAAGTAATAGCAGTGGCTATTTTCTAAGTCAACTTAATAAATAGCAGGTAATGGACTTCTCCTCCAAGAACTTAGCCAATCCTTTTTTAAACCCAGCTATACTAACTGCACAAACCACATCCTCTGGCAACAAATTCCAGAGATTAATTGTGCATTGTGTGAAAAAGAACTTTCTCTGATTAGTTTTAAATGTGCCACATGCTAACTTCATGGCGTGCCCCCTAGTCTTTCTATTATCTGAAAAAGTAAATAACTGATTCACATTAACCCGTTCTAGACCTCTCAGGATTTTAAACACCTCTATCATATCCCCCCTCAGCCGTCTCTTCTCCAAGCTGAAAAGTCCTAACCTCTTTAGTCTATCTTCATAGGGAAGCTGTTCCATTCCCTTTATCATTTTGGTACTTCTCTGTACCTTCTCCATCGCAACTATTTCATTTTTAAGATGCGGCGACCAGAATTGTACACAGTATTCAAGGTACGGTCTCACCATGGAGCGATACAGAGGCATTATGACATTTTCTGTTTTATTCACCATTCCCTTTCTAATAATTCCCAACATTCTGTTTGCTTTTTTGACTACTGCAGCACACTGAACCGATGATTTCAATGTGTTATCCACTATGACGCCTAGATCTCTTTCTTGGGTGGTAGGCTCCTAATATGGAATCTAACATTGTGTAACTATAGCATGGGTTATTTTTCCCTATATGCATCACCTTGCACTTATCCACATTAAATTTCATCTGCCATTTCGATACCCAATTTTCCAGTCTCAGAAGGTCATCTGCCATCCATTGCTCCTACCATGTGACAGGGTCTGACCAATGGCACCGGTAGCCCCTGTGACATAGTAAGGGCAAAGGCTATCAGCGCCATTTTGAATACTTGCAGCCGACGGCCCAAGTGCTTTTTGGCAAGTCTTGGGGGGGGGGGTCAGGAGGGTGGGGGGCTGTAGTTAATTAAATTTAAAGGGTTGGGATGGGAAATGGGGACAAAAAAAATATTTTATACCCTCCCCTAATTTGCTCCATAAGATGCACAGATGCCTGGGAACAGAGCCGGTTTAGCACACCATTTTTTTTTTAATTTTCCCGCTCTGAATCTTAGGTGCGTCTTATGGTCAGGTGCGTCTTATGGAGCGAAAAATACGGTATATCTATTTTGAGATGCAGTGACCAGAACTACACACAGTATTCAAGGTGCAGTCTCCCCATGGAGCAAGACAGAGGGATTAGGACATCCACCGTTTTATTTGCCATTCCCTTCCTAATAATTCCTAATATTCTGTTTGCTTGTTTGACTACCACAGCACACTGAGCCAATGATTTCAATGTATTATTCCACTATGATGCCTAGATCTCTTTCCTGAGTGGTAGCTCCTAATATGGTAACTAACCTAGTGCAACTACAGCAAGACTTAATTTTCCCTATATGCATCACCTTGTACTTGTGCACATTACCATTTCATCTTCCATTTGGATGCCCAATCTTCTAGTCTCACAAGATCCTCCCTGCAATTTATCACAACCCATTTGTGATGTAACTAGTCTGAATAATTTTGTGTGACCTGCAAATTTGATCACCTCACTCATTGTATCGCTTTCCACATCATTTATAAATATATTAAAAAGCACCTGTCCAAGTACAGATCCAGGAGGCACTCCACTATTTACCTTTTTCCACTGTGAAAACATACCATTTTAATCCTACTCTGTTTCCTGTCTTCTAATCAGTTTGCAATCCATGGACATCGCCACCTATCCCATGACTTTTTAGTTTACTTAGTGGCCTCTCATGAGCTACTTTGTCAAATGCCTTCTGAAAATCCAAATACACCACGTCTACTGCTTCACCTTTATCCACATGTTTATTTACCTCTTCAAAAATATGTAGCATATTTGAGGGAAGACTTTCCTTAGGTAAATCCATGCTGGCTGAATCCCATTAAATCATGTCTGACTAAATGTTCTGTGATTTTATTCTTTGTAACAGTTTCTATGATTTTTCCCAGCACTAATTCAGGCTCCCTGGACTAGAGTTTCCCGGATCTCCTCTGGAGCCCTTTTTAAATATCAGGGTTACATTGGCCACCTTTGAGTCTTCAGGTGCAATGGATGATTTTAATGATAATTTACTAATTTCTTGCAAATATATTTGCAGCATTCTTCTACTATTTTTTTAATTTATTTTTTAAATTTTTTATTTATCAGTTTTACAAATTAAATACAAAGAACACCTTTGCAATGAAACATTGAAATAAAATATCAAGGCAATAGTTTACATACATTCATTCATGTATATAACATTATCTTTAAGTATCATATTCTTTCTCGTAATTACATTGGAAACATTGGGTGGGGGGCAAGAATAGAAAAATAAGGAGTATAATCACAATATTACTTTATATTATTGCCTAGGGCTCCGGTTTTATATATTTTATATGATCACTTATTACTGTGGCTCTATGCCCTCCCATTTAAGAACTGCCTCAGCTGTTCTGGTAGAAAGAAAATATAGGTATTCCCAGCTAATTTTAAAATACATTTACATGGGAAACGTAGTAGGAAATTTGCTCCCTTAGCTATTGCTTTGGGCA
Organism: Rhinatrema bivittatum; assembly: GCF_901001135.1. Classification (NCBI taxonomy): domain Eukaryota; kingdom Metazoa; phylum Chordata; class Amphibia; order Gymnophiona; family Rhinatrematidae; genus Rhinatrema; species Rhinatrema bivittatum. Next base: position 47,470 of record NW_021820274.1, on the reverse strand, counting down.
TCATTGATAGAAAAGCCTTTCTGCGTTGTTGGGTGGTCCTAGAGAGGTCTGGGTAAAACCTAACCACTCCACCCATGAAAGAATTCTTTACATTTTTGAAATAAGCTTTCATCAGCTGGCTCATCTCGTGCTCGGTATAGAAGGTAATAAAGAGAACTGCACATTATGCGACTTCCAGATTAGAGTTCTCCAGGTATTCTGTGAGATTTGCAAAGTCATCCCTTTCTCCCACTAAGGGCATCTGGGTAGGGCTCCCTTTCGTAGATAGAAACAATATCTTTTTCACTGCAGGTATCATTTCAATGGGAATCTTTAAAGCCTCATTTGCGTTTCTCTTAAAAGTCACCAGTGGTGATTCTCCCATAATTTTAGGAAAATTGATCATTCTTAGATTCAAATGTCTCAGGTGGTTATCTATTGACTCAAGTCTCCTTAAGGACGTAGCATGATCTTTCACAAGAATATTATTCATCTCTTAAACCACTTTAATATTTTCTGTCAAGCTTTGTATAGCATTGGAATGATCCTCTGTTTTTTTAGAATGATCTTTTTCTACCAAGTCCATTCTTTTTTCAACTTTTCTCAGTAGCCGAGACTGTACCCCAAAAGATTGGGCCATTCCCGCCATCAGGTCCCAAAGGGACTCTAAAGTTATCACCGCTGGCTTCACAAACTCCAGGGGAGCCAAGATGTTTTCTCCTCCTTCCTCCAGTCACAAGTTTTCTCCTGTTGTCCCGGGAGCAGCGGCTCCAACATACATATCTCCTCTCTCCAATACCTCACGGCCCACTATCTGAAGAGGTGGGACCGTCCCAGCTTCCACTCGAGCGGCAAGTCCTTCTTGCTGTGTCTGTTCAAAAACACTTTGGTCTTGAAACACAACCCTGCCGGTTTTGCAGAGGGGAGAGCTACACAGCGGGCCTCATGGATCTGGAAGGCTTAAGGTCACTTTGCCAGCTGAAAACACAGCTCCTCTCTGTATTTCCACAGTGGCGTTATCAGCCCTTGTTTCAAAACCAGTAAGCGCATATTCAGTGATGAATCTCTGCCCTGCAGGGCCAGGAGAATCTGAAGGAAAGATTCTTACTTTGCCTTTTCTTTTATGCGACATTTTATTCTTATATTCAAAGAGAACTCAATTCTTTTAGGAAACAGAAATGCAGAGCAGGAACCGTTAGTGTCCTCCGGCAGCCATCTTAACTCCTCCCCCTTCAGCATTCTTTTATTATTAAACCTGAAGAAAGACTCAGTAAGAAGCAATGATCTTGTTACATCTAAAAAAATATTGGATACAAATTCTTAAATTTCTTCTTTATTTATTTGTAGATTTTTATATACCATTATTTGGTACTGGCCTTCACAACAGTTTACAGGTAAAACAACAGTAGACATATAGGGGCAGATTTTAAAACCCCTGCGCGCGTAAATCTAGCCGGAATTATGCGTGTAGGGGACTTGTGCGCTGGCGCGCCTATGTTGCATAGGCCGCCGGCGTGCGCAAAGCCCCGGGATGCGTGTAAGTCCCGGGGCTTTGCTTGGGGGGCGTGGTGGGGGTGTGTGGTGGGGCGAGTCGGGGGCGGCACGGCATTTGGGGGTGTTCCGGGGCAGGGTGCCAGCCCGGGGGCATTCCGGGCGCGTGGCCAAGGCCTCCAAACCAGCCCCTGGGCCGGGGAATGGTGTGCCGGCAGCTGCGTAACTTTCTGAACAAAGGTGGGGGGGGGGGGGGGTTAGGTAGGGGAAGGGGCCTACCGTCCCCTACCTAACAAAGGAACAAAGGTAGGGGGGGGGGGCCGGAAAAAAAGTTCCCTCCAAGGCCGCTCCGATTTCGGAGCGGCCTCGGAGGGAACGGATGCATGATGCTCGGCGCGTGCAGGTTGCACAATTGTGCAGCCCCCTGCACGCACCGACCCTGGATTTTATAACATGCGCATGGCAGCGCACGCATGTTATAAAATTGGGCGTAGATTTGTTCTCGCTGGGTTGCAAATTGTGAAAATTGTAATAAACATAAACAATAACAATACTGCAAAAGTACTGGCCGGATTTACACGCGCAGGGCCCTCGCGCGCCGGCATGCCTATTTTGCATAGGCTGCCGGCGCGCGCAGAGTCCCGGGACGCGCGTAAGTCCCAGGGCTTTTTAAAAGGGGCGGGGAGGGGGCATGTCGGGGGCGTTCCCGAAACGACGCGGCGTTTCGGGGGCGTGCCGTGGCGTTTCGGGGGCGGGCCCGGGGGCATGGTCGAGGCCTCTGGACCAGCCCCCGGGTCGGGTGACGGCGCGCCAGCAGCCCGCTGGCGCGCACAGATTTATGTCTACTTTTAGCAGGCGTAAACCTGCCAACAAAGGTAAGGGGGGGGGTTTAGATAGGGTCAGGGGGGGTGGGTTAGGTAGGGGAAGGGAGGGGAAGGTGGGGGGAAGGCGAAGGAAAGTTCCCTCCGAGGCCGTTCCGAAATCGGAGCGGCCTCCGAGGGAACAGGCAGCGCGCGCTGGACTCGGCGCGCAGGATGCACAAATGTGCACCCGCTTGCGCGCGCCGACCCCGGATTTTATAAGATACGCGCGGCTACGTGCAAACAAAAGTACGCGATCGCGCAATTTTTTAAAATCTACCCCTAATAGTGGAGAGGAGGGTCGGATCATCAAGAAACAAAGGATCACTAGGGACCTTCAAACATATTTATTATATACGTTAAAAACCTAGCTTGTTTGAATGACTGAGGTTGGAGAGTGTGTTAGGTGGTTATTGTGGTCTTACAGATTATCCTATGCCCATCTCTATAAGGCATGGATTTATCAAAATGCAGTAAATATTGCCTGTGATAAAAAAGGGGTGTGTTTTATGGTAATAGGTAGTTTATTGCAAATGGTGATAACTTTTTCACACTTTGAGATAAGTGCCAGAATGTGGTATTACCTGTATACAACCACTGGGGGGACCATGTTGAGAGAGAGAGAGTCCATCAACCTAGCTTGATGGACTCTCTACCTGGGTAACATCAAACTAGGTTGAGAGAACAATGCACAAATCTCATCTTTGAGTGAGTTTCCTCACCCCAAGGGTCATCAAATCTTCACAAGAGAGCACTGTTCTGTTCGTATGTCTCACTTTGAATGTCAAAGTGGCCCCTAACCCCTACACTAATACCTAAACCTCACCTCGAGTTACTACCGTGTTTCCCCGAATATAAGACAGCGTCTTACTTTCTTTTTACCCCCAAAAGTCCCACTATGTCTTACTTTCAGGGTATGTCTTATATTGGAAAAACAGTCGAATTTTTTAAATACCTGTCGGAGGGCCGCGTGGGTCCAGGCGGCTGGCGGCGGGAGCCGGGTGGTCGCGTGTTACCGTAAATCTAGGCCGCGGGCGGGTGGGCGCTTGTTCCAGGCGGCGGCGGCGGCGGGTGGACGCGCGTTAAATCTAGGCCGCGGGCGGGTGGGCGCTTGTTCCAGGCGGCGGGGGGGGGGCGGGTGGACGCGCGTTAGTTCGAGACGGGCGGCGGGTGGTCGCGTGTTAAATCTAGGCCGGGGTCGCACAGGCGCGCATTCATTCACTGCCGGTGGGGCAGCCCCCACCGGCAGTGAATGAATGCGCGCCTGTGCGAACCCTGCGATTCGATGCTCAAGGCAGTCACATGCCGTGACGTCACGGCATGTGACTGCCTTGAGCATCGAATCGCAAGGGTCGCATTCATTCACTGCCGGTGGGGGCTGCCCCACCGGCAGTGAATGAATGCGTGCCTGTGCGACCCCGGCCTAGATTTAACACGCGACCACCCGCCGCCCGCCGGCCGTCTCGAACTAACGCGCGTCCACCCGCCGCCTGGAACAAGCGCCCACCCGCCCGCGGCCTAGATTTAACGCGCGTCCACCCGCCGCCGCTGCCGCCGCCTGGAACAAGCACCCACCCGCCCGCGGCCTAGGTAACACGCGACCACCCGGCTCCCGCCGCCAGCCGCCTGGACCCACGCGGCCCTCCGACAGGTATTTAAAAATAATTTTTTTACTACGTCTTACTTTCGGGGGATGTCTTACATTAGCCGACCCCCCTAAAATTCCCACTACGTCTTACTATCAGGGGTGTCTTACTATCGGGGAAACACGGTAGGTGGGCCTCCCATAGAGATATAAATATCTATCTAGTGGTGGGGCATTATGGCTAGGTGCTCTCTCTCACTCACAGTAAACATGGTCCCCCCAGTGGTTGTATGTAGGAAATAACACACTTATCTCAAAGTGCTAAAAAGTTATCACAATTTGCAGTAACTTAGCTCTTCACTTGGGTATTAGTACAAATTGCAATAAACTGCCTATTACTATAAAACACACCCCTTTTTCTATCACATGCAGTATATAGTGCATTTTGATAAATCCAGGCCTTAGTTTGATGATAGTATTGTCGATTTGTATGATGTTGTCTGTGTTGGTTGTAGAAGTTTTTCTTTGAAGGAGTATGCATTCTGTCTTGTCCTTGTTGAGACAGAGTGTCATTTAGTTTTGGAGTTTTTTTGTCATTAAGCTATGTGACTGCGAGTTTGCGTGCATTCTCTAGTGTCTGTCACTGGTATGATAAGTTGGATGTCATCGGCATAAAGTAATGCCGAGACCAGAGAGGAGTTTACAGATAATGTTATTCATTAGTCAAGGATAATTTTTTTAATTTATATTCACCTTTTTGACTCTTCAGAGCAGATTACATTCAGATACTATAGATATTTCTCTATCCCCAGAGAGCTTACAATTTAAAGAGGAGATTTTCTAACCTGTGAGAAAGCTGTATGTAATGTGTGATAGGAGTAAAAGCCTGTAGGCATCATTTTGGACGATGTAGTCAGCTGACCCAGAACTAGGAGGTGCTCTAGGACCTAAACCACCAGGTAAGTCTTCAAAGGTATGGGGCAGGGGGGACCACTAAACACCAGGTAAGTCTTATAAAGAAGAAGGGGTCCTGGGAAGGGAACTTGTATGCCTTCACGGTGCTTGGAAACTGGAGGGGTGTTTGAATCAGGGATGCTATTTTTGAAAGGGGAGGGCTTTGAGAAGGGGACACTGGGCATTGTCATGTGACTTTAAAATATTTCTTTGAACTTTTACCCCTAAAGGCCTGCCTCTACAGGTTGGTGGGGGTCTAAACAGACCTCTGTGGGGTGTTTAGATCCTACCACTCAGAGCAGCAGAGATGGTAAGCATTACTAGTCAAGGCCCTATGGACTTGGTGTGTATAGATTTCTTGACTTTAGAAATGGACTTCCAACATAAAGAGAACTTTCTGGTTGTGAGAGACCATTTCACCAGGTATGCACAGGCATACCCTACCAAGCACCAGAGACTGTTGCACAAGTATTATGGGAATAATTCTTTGTGAACTATGGACTCCCAGCCCAGATACACACTGACCAGGGGAGTAATTTTGAAAGTAGACTCAATAGAAAGATGTTTCAGGTGGCGGGGTTTAGGAATTCACACACACCTCTTCTCTATCATCCCCAGAGAGTCCCCCAGCCTGAGAGGTTTAACAGGACACTTCTAAACATATTGGGGACATTGAAGTCAGCTCAAGAGAAGAACTGGAGCCAGTATGTGAGCTATTTGGTGCATGCTTTCAACTGCACATATAATGATGCTACAGGGTTTTCTTCCTATTTTCTGATGTTTGGGTGAGAAGCCAGTTGCTAATTGATCTGTGTTTTGGAGTTTCAGTAGATTGGTCATTGCCTCACACATTTCAAAGCTAAGTGAAGAGGCTAAAAGAGTAGTTGTGGGCAGCTGTGAGCCTGAAAAACAAGCCCCGATATAACCAGAAGGTGAGACAGAATGATTTGACAGCAGGGAACAGAGTACTCTTAGAAAATTGGGGGCTGGCAGGGAGACAAAAATTGCTAATAGGTAGGAACCCCAAGTTAAAGCTGAACACCCTCCACCCTGACCAAGAAGAAGGGGGAACAGTAAGAACTGAGACCCAACCTCATTGGGAGTTTGATAGGAATCCCCATCGGGAACAGTGGCAGATTGGGAGTTGACCCTGGGTGCCCTTGAGCAAAGGGACCCAACAGCAGTTCAAGTGGTCCCCCAGGAGGAAGGGGACTCCAGCAGTAGATAAAGTGGTCCCCCAGGAGGGTGTGTACCCAACTGGCAGATTGAGTGGTTCCCCAGGAAGAAGGGGACCTCAGCAGAAGGTTCAGAGGCACAATTGGGTTCCCCATGAGGGCATGGACAACAGCAGCATTCCAGGAGGCAGAGTCAGGTCTCCCAGAAGGTTGTGGACTCCCAGTGACAGATTGGGAGGTGGAGTCAGGTCCCCAGGAGGGCATGATCCCCAGCATTGGGTATGGGTTCAAGTCTGCACAGGGAGGAAGATTTCTTTTCCATGGTCCCTGGTGTTGTCTACCACAGTCTCCGTGACCACTTCACACTCTATATCCATTTAAAACCCGGCCTCTCCCTGCCGAGCCATTTAAAACCTGTCTCTCCCTGCCGGCGATCCTTTTCCTGCAGCTCACCTCCTCAAGTCTGCAAGCCCTCCAAGTCGGCGCCGCCCCATTAGGGACCAAAGCCCCGCCGACCCGATCGCTGCACGCTGCCTCTGGAGCCCGAGCCCGATCGCTGCACGCTGTCTCCGGAGCCCGAGCCTACAGACCACGTGGGACCCGAAGCCGGCCACCCACCCACCCAACCAGAAGCCAGAAGCTGGAAGTCGCGCCAAAAAGAGGAAATTAAAAAAAAAAAAAAGAAAAGAAAGCAGGAACGGAAGCAAGGTAAGAGCCATTTAAAACCCGGGCTCTACCTGCCGGCGTCTCGCGCTGGGCGTCTCGTGCCGAAGGAGCGCGACAAAGGGGCCTGCCCCTTTGTGCGCCCCTTCGTGCAGCCCCGTAGGACAGCCCGTGAAATCTCTGATAGAATCTTTTTCCTCCCCCCGTGCATCTTCTCCTCTCATCTCATTACAGACACAGCAGCTCTCACACCTCAACGTCATCCAGCTCACCAGACACTGCTCATCATCCCCTCCATACCTTAAGACAGCCCCCAAAGGAATCAGTCATGAACACCTTAGTCATCCCTATTATTCACAACACCAGGAGAAACCCAGCCAAAAAACAAGCTATACCCCCCTACAACAAAAAAGATTCATCCCTATCATGATCACGCCTCTGAACCAACTGCTGGGACTTATCCTATTCACCTTAACTCTGCTGAACGCACAATCCCTATCTAAAAAGACTCACCTCCTATACGACTATCTCATGGAAACTCGTCCTGACCTTTCTGCCATCACCGAAACTTGGCTAAAACCTGAAGATATTGCTACAATCAACCAACTTCCCCTGCAATCTTATGACATATTCTCTATCCACAGACCGAAAAAAAGAGGAGGCGGTCTGCTTCTAGCAGTTATCAAAAAACTAGGATTGTCGCTTCAGGTCACAAACACATCACATTCTTTTGAATTTGCAGTCTTTAAATCCTCCCACATGCAAATTGGTCTCACCTATGCTCCACCAGGATGCCTTGACTCTGACCCTTCACCTCTGATCGAATGCATAGCTAAACACATCAATACTGACAAGCCGGCCAGACTCCTGGGAGATTTCAATCTCCATGCAGATGCAACCCCACTCTCTTCCAGCTGCGACGCATTTCTCAACACTCTTAACTTCCTGGGTTTCAAACAAATCATTAATGAACCTACCCATAAAGGAGGACACACGCTGGACCTTATTTTCATTAACCAGGGCCTCACCTGTTCTTCTCACTCAGTCTGCCTGCCAATCCCATGGTCGGACCATGGGAAAGACACACAACCTGAGAGAGAACGCTAGAGTTGCTAACCGGGGGAATCTAAGAAACGCTATCCTGCTAATTTGCTCCCCTCAGCCACAAACAGAAACACATGCAACTGGACCTACATCCTCACAAGCTCCCTTCTGCAACCACTTCTTCCACTACCACTCCACATGGACACTCGCCTGCGGTGAGCAACTTAAAGTGCTGTCTACTCTGTGCCTCTATCCTGTTTAACATTGTGTACCATGTTGTTACATTATGTACCATATTGCTACTAACCGTAATCTGCTGATATTCACACAGCCGAAACTTGCTGACCTACTCTTCTACCAGGCTCCCCCCGTTTTTCCCCCTGTACCTCCCTTGCCACCTGACTTTTAAGGTACCTTAAGGTACCTACCATTCCTCCTACGCCTACCACTCCTACCTGACTACCAAGGGCACCAACATGGCTGCTTACCCAATCCCTCGCATCCATTACCCTCACTCTAGACTACCTCCCCCTCCCCTCCTTCCCCGCCACCCAGCCTCCCGCCGAAAATCCCTTATCCCCATCCTCACCTCACCCCTGACTCAGCTCCTTGGTCTCACCACCGTCTCCATCATACTCATGAATGCCCAATCCATATCTAAAAAGACACTAATCCTCAATGACATGCTTACAGACTGCACCCCAGACATCTGTGCAGTTACAGAAACATGGCTCAAAGAATCAGATACCGTCCTCATAAACCAACTCCCATCCTCCCTCTATGACATCTTCCCCATCCACCGACCTAAAAAAAGAGGTGGAGGAATTCTCCTAGCAGCCAAGAAACATCTTAACCTTAAACTCATCAGTATAGCAGCCCCACCCAAACTTGAAATCGGCCTCTTTAAAGCAGATACCCTCCAATTATGTCTAGTTTATGCCCCCCCTACCATCCTCGAGTCCAATCCCTCCCCCCTAATTGAATTTTTTATAGAATGGATAAATACTGATACACCTTCCATCATCCTTGGAGATTTTAATCTCCACGCTAACTCACACCCTCCTACTGCATCCTGCGAAAATTTCATTCAATCCCTCCTTGCCTTAGGCTTCCGACAAATTATAGCATCGCCAACTCATAAAGCTGGTCACACGTTGGACCTAATGTTTATTAACTCCAATTTCCAAACCGCCAACCCACCCACCTGCACCCCAGTGCCCTGGTCTGACCACTACCTCATTGAAAGCCGTCTCACTTTGAAGAAACCCCTCCCAACTAACCATTCTGCTCAAACCACCATCATTTCCAGAAAAACCTGCCCTAGCGACGAACTAACCGATGCACTAGCCTCATCCCTACCAAGGCTTATCTGCGCAGACCCAGACACAGCCCTAGCATCCTGGCATAGCCTCACAGAAGACATTGCCAACAAATTATGCCCAATCACCGAACGTATCATAAACACCGCAGCAAAACCCTATAAGCCATGGTACACCCAGGAACTAAAAACCCTAAAAGCCAATCTCAGACAAAAAGAAAGAAAATGGCGTAAGGACCCAACCCCGCAACATTCCTCCATCTACAAAACAGCCTTACACACATATAGGCAGTCTACTCTCAAACACAAGCGAGACTTTTATGGTAAAAAAATTCATGACTATAATTTCAACCCCAAAGTTCTTTTCTCCTACGTCGCCAGCCTCACCACCCCTGTCCTCCCCCACTATCCCAGATTCCGAGGCCGTGGCCAAATGTGAAGAACTGGCCAATTATTTCAAAAACAAAATCTCCAACCTTCTCTCCAGATTTTCCCCCACCAACCCGTCCCCCCCTACTAACCCACCCTTGATCCCCTCCCTGTCCCAACCTTCAATGGCCACAATGGATCTTACCTCCTCTAAAGAAATTACAGGCCTCCTCCGAAAACTTAAACCTGCCTCTCATCCCAACGACACCATTCCCACCAAAGCGCTAATAGCCATTCCCAACAGCATATCCAGCACCATAGCTGAGATTATCAACTGCTCCATCACCCACGGGATAGTCCCAGATTCCCTCAAACACGCTGTTGTCAAACCCCTCCTCAAGAAACCCTCTCTAGACCCCAAAGATCCTTCCAACTTCCGCCCCATTTCCAATCTCCCTTTTATCTCCAAACTTATGGAAAAGGTGGTAAATTCACAACTCATGGACTACCTAGAAAACCATGATATTCTCCATGTCTCCCAATTTGGATTCAGGAAGCACTTCAACACCGAATCCTTACTGCTCTCCCTCACTGACTATCTCCTCAGAGGTCTGGGACAAGGCCACAGTTACCTCCTCGCCCTTCTTGACATCTCAGCGGCCTTTGACACCATCAGCCACCACCACCTCCTGACACGGCTAGAAAGCATCGGCATCTCAGGAATAGCTCTTGCTTGGTTCAAATCCTATCTCTCTAACAGAAAGTTCTCTGTGAAAATTGGAAACAACCTATCTGCCTCATACCCCCTACAACAAGGAGTCCCGCAAGGCTCATCACTCTCATCTACCCTATTCAACATTTACCTCACTCCCCTCTGCCACCTCCTCACTGACCTTAAACTCAAATTCTACCTTTATGCTGATGATGTACAGATCATCATTCCCATTCACAACTCCATATCTGACGCCCTCGAGCACTGGGAAAAGTGCCTTGCTGCCATCAACGCCCTCCTCACCAACCTTCAGCTTGCTCTCAACACCAACAAAACGGAACTCCTTCACATCTCCTCGCACCCCCCTGACCTCCTACCTAACGACCCTAACTTAACCTCCTCACAGCTCAACCCTCCGTTAGAGACCTCGGAGTCCTTCTTGATCCCAACCTAAGTATGAAACCTCACATCAACTCCATCCTCAAAACTGGCTTCTTCAAGCTAAATGTACTAAAGAAACTCAGACCCCTGCTCTACGCCCATGACCTCCGCACAGTGATCCAAGCTACCCTCACCTCCAAACTAGATTACTGTAATGCCCTCCTCTTAGGGCTCCCATTGTCTTCTATCAAACCCCTTCAACTTCTGCAAAATGCTACTGCAAGACTCATTACAAACACACGCAAACATGACCATATTACCCCCATCCTCAAGGATTTACATTGGCTCCCCATAATGTCCCGTATACACTACAAAACTCTGACCATAATTCACAAGTCCATTTACACCCACAACTCCAACTGGCTCGACCTCCCTTTCACTGCCCCCCTGTCCACCCGAGCCACCAGATCTACCAACAAAGGCACCCTACACGTTCAATCCTTGAAACAGGCACATCTCTCCTCCACCCGAGACCGTGCCATCTCTATTGCCGGGCCCGTTCTCTGGAATACACTACCTGTCCACATGCGACTTGAACCCTGTGCATTTAAATTCAAAAAGAAATTAAAAACTCTCCTGTTCAACCATGCTTACACAGAATAACTCCTTCCACTCCCCCTCGCAGTCCCCTTTCAGGTAACCTCCTTATTAAGGAGACTTTCATTGTAAATTGTTTTGGTTATTACCTTCTTGTTCTCCTATCCTTCCTACTGCCTTTCTGTTCTTCCCCCGCCCAGTTACATTCCCCTGTTGCAATGTATTTTCCAATCTTTCAGTTACTATGTGAACCGGTATGATGTCCCCACAAATACCGGTATATAAAAGTTTCTAAATAAATAAATAAATGCTAATCACCACCTCCTTGAAGACCCAACAACCAACCCCTTTGTCAACACAGAAAACCATGGTCCAATTCAGGAAGCTATGTAACCAGGAAACCCTCAGCCCTCACTTATCTGCAGAACTAAACCATCTGGACCTCTCCGACGCGGTCTCAGCTGTAGCCTCCTGGTCTAAAATCACCAAAAAAGTGGCAGACCTCACATGCCCGTCAACCACACAAAGACAACAGAAAACTGTGGTATACACCTGAGCTAAAAACCATAAAGCGGGAACTCAGAAACAGAGAAAAATTATGGTGCAAAAACCCGTCTACTGCAAACTTATCAGCATTCAAATCCCTTATGCACCATTACAGGATCTCCATCCTCCGCATAAAAAGAGACTTCTATTCCCAAAAAATCCACCACTTCATCTTTGACCCGAAAGCCCTCTTTTCCATGGTGACATCCCTCACCAAACCTCCCGCTACGTCCATTCCAGATGATAAAGCCGCAAGCAAAGCCGCTGAACTAGCCTCCTATTTCAAGAACAAGATTTCTAACCTCCTGGCTCCGCTTAAGGAAAACAAAGAACCTATTCCTCCTCTTCCCCTCTCTGCACCTCTACAACTAACCACAAGCCTGGAGTGCTTCGAGCCTACCTCCACCTTAGAGATTGAAAATGTGCTAAAGAAACTTAAACTAGCTTCTCATCCTCTCGATGCGATCCCAGCTAACCTCCTCATCACCAGTTCTCAAGCCATCACTAAGCCCATCGCCCAAATCAACTGCTCCCTAGCTCAGGGCCTAGTCCCTGACCCCCTCAAACTCGCCATCCTGAAACCGCTTCTAAAAAAACCAAACCTCTCCCCAGACAACCCTGCCAACTTTCGCCCTATAGCAAACCTTCCATTCATCGCAAAAATCCTGGAAAGAATAGTAAATAAACAACTCTTGGAATTCCTGGACAACAACAACATACTCCCCGTATCAACTCGGCTTCCGTAAAGCACGAAACACAGAATCCCTCCTAATCTCACTTACGGACTCCATCCTCTTGAACCTCGAAAAAAACAACCCTGTCTGCTCATCCTCCTCGATCTAACAGCGGCATTTGACACGGTGAATCACGCTATACTAATAGATCGTCTAAATGACATTGGCATCAAAGGCACTGCCCTCAATTGGTTCAAATCTTTCCTCCAGAACAGGTACTATAAGGTCAAGATCAACAGTAAAGAGTCACACCCAATTAGCTCCACCCTGGGAGTCCCACAAGGGACAACTCTATTCAACATATACTTGCTTCCACTCTGTCAGCTCCTCTCCAAACTAAATCTAACCCATTATCTATACACAGACAATGTTCAAATTCTCATACCAATTACTGATTCACTGCAAAAAACCCTGGATTTCTGGAACACCTTTCTACAATCTATCAACAACCTTCTATCAAGCCTCAACCTGATACTCAATCCCAACAAAACAGAGTTCCTCCTCATCACCCAAGAGGGGAATCACCTTTTGTCCAACTCACACCTTGCTTCTCAACCAGTCTTATCCCCCCAAGTCAGAAACTTGGGAGTCATCATGGACAACCAACTGAATTGCAGAAGCTTCATCAATAACTCTGTAAAGGATTGCTTCTTTAAACTTCAAGTTTTAAAAAGGTTGAGACCCCTCCTCCACTTTCAAGATTTCCGATCAGTCCTACAAGCAATCATTTTCACCAAAATCAATTATTGCAATTCACTGTTACTCGGCCTCCCTGCTACCATTATAAAACCTTTACAGATGTTACAAAACGCTACAGCAAGGATCCTAACAAAAACAAACAAAAGAGAGCACATAACACCCATCCTAAAGAACCTTCACTGGCTCCCAATTCAATTCAGAATTATGTTCAAAGTCCTATCTATCATCCACAAAGCCATACACAACATCACTCCTCTTGACCTCACGATTCCATTTTAGCCTCGCACATCTTCCAGACCAGTGAGACAAGCATATGGAGGCACGCTACAGGCCCCCCATATCAAAACTTCATTCAGGAAAAGAGCGCTCTCCACCGCCGGACCAAAGCAATGGAACTCGCTCTCTCCAGACCTCAGGCTCACACAATGTCCAAGCACCTTTAAAAAAAGACTCAAGACCTGGTTGTTCAACCAAGCCTTCTCTTGAATCATCTTCCTCATCAGATTCTACACTAGCAGACTTTATCCTGACATCTCCTTTAATGGTACTCTCGCTTTATTAAACCCGAGGTAGTTGCACTTAACTCCGAACACTACTCCAGTTAGCATTTGACTTGCCAGTTAACCCACCTTGCTTAGATTCTGTGTTAAACCCAGTTCTTTGTATCCAAGTTTGATGACCCTGGTTTTATGTAAGACATTCTCATGTCATGTTATTGTTGGAATGTAAACCGACGTGATTGGTAACTATGTTACTTGAATATCGGTATATAAAAATGCTAAATAAAATAAATAGTTCCAGGAGGTGCCAGATGGTGATAAATAAGAGAAGGGATGCTAAAATTATCACCACAGGACAAACCAGGAATCATAAAAGGGTCCATCCATTCCCCATTAAGTCCACACGTGAGTAAAGCTCAATGAAAACAGTAGAGTCTGTAGTTGTTCAAATAAAAGATATTCTTTGCTGAAACAAAGACAAGGATCCAAGTCAAGATGACAAAAATAAGAATCACCATACATCCAATGATCACTAATAAAATGATTTCTCTCTCCATCCTTACTCTGCTCACTTCTCTCTGGATGAAAATATACTTACCAATGAGAGTGGGATAAATAGATTGTAGTTCCAGTTCAGGCATGAACTGGCCTGGAAAAATATCCCTTAGTAAAATATCCAAAAGAGGATTCCAACAAGTCAAATTTTTCAGCTGTAGGTTAACTATCAAAATCACAAGTCTCTTGAGTTAGGGACTTAAAAGTCTACATCCCTTTCTTCACCCAATCTGTTAACTGGGTGAATGGAATAAGATCTCTGATTCCAGTCCTTTGGGATACCAGGGGTATGACTTTCCCTCAGGCACTGATCAGTCAAAATCAAAAAATACTTGTAAAACTATTTTCCTCAATACCTCTTTGCCAAATACTTGAATTTCCTTCTGTGAGATCCAGGGGTAATTTCTAGCTGTCCAAGCACCTTGCTTTGAGATCTTGGGGGAAATCTCTTGCTCTTCAATCCTCTCTCTTGAAACCCTGGAAAAGTTTCAGTTTCTCACTCTCCTTTCACTTGTACTTTTGCCTTGGGATCGTGGAGTAATCTCTAGCCTCCTTCTTTTCCTTAGATCCTGACCCACTGAAGCACTGAGTATGCTCCAAAATACTTTATACCCCAATAAGCCTATCCCCACAAAAAGATGGAGCTATAGCAATGGGAGGAATGAAAAATATCAAAACTCCTCCTACTGCTTCTAGATAGAAAACTCACATAGGGATAATGTTAGTGATTAGTGTAGCCCCATCATAAACATGTTATTTTTTCACATGTAAATTTATAAAATAAGTGGATAATATACTCACTTTCAATGCATTGCAAATATTTACACATACTGTAACATATGCATGTACTTTCAAAACAGAACTACTCTACTTTATAAAACTGTACAGCTCAACACAGTTTATAAAATACTTGAATACATTTCTGCTCATTCACTTTTGCGCATAAATGCTCTACTGCGAATAGGTTTGAAAGTTATCCTTTTTGATTTTAAGCCCTCTGAAGATAGGGAAAAAAACCCTCCAGTACCTGAATGTAATCCTCTCTGAAGTGTCATGAAAGGTGGACTAAAACAAAATTATTCTGATCTCTGTTTTAAATTAAGTAATAAGGAAGCATCCTGTCAGAATATTTCTATGAATCAAGTGCTACTGATTCTTTATGTACAAAATTATCTGTGAAACTTGTTCCAGCATCTCTAGCAAAAGCTACATTTTTGGTTTATTTCCTGAGGACTTGTTTATATTTGTTTTCTGCTAATAAAAAACATTGAAACATAATACATCCGTATTTAAGCTGGGTCCTGAAGCAATTTTTTTTCCTATTATCCCTGTTAGGGGAACATAAAATAAAATCCATGTGACGAGGGTTTTTTTAATCCTTCCCTGCACCAATCTATGGGTTGAAAAGAAAAATGGTTGAGCAGATGGTGTAGTGGACCAGGTTCCCAGATGTTTTTTTTTTGTGATTATGAGGGAATGATAGAGACTAAAAACAGTAAAAAGAAAGGAAGAAGAGTGTAATCCATATCTATAGTTCTGCAGTCAGTATGATCCATATAACCTCCAAAATGAAAATCTAATAATATAACACATTAATAATCACTTGTGCTAGCTCAGTATCAAATGACAAATACAGATACCTCAAGTTCCTCTATATTCATCTAGATAAAATATATAGAAAATCAATGAATATTCATTAACTTAATGTAAGTAAAATATTTTAGCACTCTTCAAACGTTCATAGAATTAATGTTGATGCAACACTAATACAGAAATATAGACAGCACAAAGTTTCATACTTGCAAGCAGAGGCATTCACATGTAATATATGTTTATACATGTAAACACTCATTACAGTAGAAACTGATATTTATCAACCTGCTTGTCCTCTGTTGAGAGTTACTAGCTATATATTTCCTTCAGCCACTGGGGAAACTTATGCTCATTATGGTATTAGGCCTACTTGCTTGGAGGCATGGTACCCAGCTATTTTCCGTTCACAAGAACAGAGATCTATCATCTCTAATCTTGATCTACAAAACATAAATAAAAAAGAATACATCAGTTCAGCTTAAGTTAAAATTCACATACATCCTAATGCACTTTTACTAGCAATGCAACTGTAACAATACATCTATGTACAGATATGGGTAGTGATGTGCCTTAAGTATCCTTCAGTTATTCTAATCTGAGCTCCCTTCATAAATCAGAGAGAAATACAAAGGTAGAAAGTAGGACTATTCATGCTACCTCTTGTTGATATCAGTATTCATTGGTACATACCTGCTCATGAAAGGGGGCAAACTTGAGCATCTTTTGAGGTATCATGCTGAAACTCTGTCATGAATGAAATAAAATGGGAAGCATAAAATATGAGCCATGTCTATTACTACAAGAATGCTACACAATAAGGGGTAGATTTAGCGCGATCGCGTACTTTTGTTGGCGCAACAGGCGCCAACAAAAGTACGCTGGATTTTAAAAGATACGCACATAGCCGCACGTATCTTATAAAATCCTGGATCGGCACGCACAAGGCTGCCGATTTTGGGCAGCCTGCGCGCGCTGAGCCGCGCAGCCTGCCTCCGTTCCCTCCGAGGCCGCTCCGAAAAGGGTTCAGGGTCCAAGGTCTAGGTTTAGACAAAAAACTTAACCAGTCTCTATCAAAAAGAAAGAAGATCCTCACAGGCAGACAGTGCACTGTTAGGAGTCTCCTCTGTAATTAAATACTGAGTGGGGTGTATAGACCTCACACAAAACCAGGAAACCAAAAACAGCTTCATTCCTTGGATGCAATCTCAAACTGACCACATCTAACCTACTCCTAGACCCCCCCCCCCCCCCCAAAGTGGACTAAGACTACCAATGGCAGGCAACCTCATGGGGTGGTGCTGCATAAGAATGGTTTCTTTCTCTCAGCTGGAAAACCTATGCAGGGATCTAGGGCCATCTAGTAGCCAACCAGGGGGTTGCCACATATGGATTACCTATCAGATGCTGCATGCTGTGCCTACTCATGGTAGGATTTTCTCTTATTTTTTCTTTTGATTTCTCTTGAAGAGGGATTACTTATTAATTATTGTGCTCAGTCAGTCTATATGATAAGTTCCCCACAAACACTAGTAACTTAACACTCCCCATTACCCTCACACCCACCCCTCTCTCATCCTTTGAACTCTCCTCAACTCTTGAAATTGAGAACATCCTAAAAAAGATGAGACCTTCCTCCCATCCTTTTGAAACTATTCCCACTAAACTCTTACTCTCTATTCCTAAAACTATAGCTACTTCACTTTCCAAAATCGTAAACCTTTCCCTCGAGCAAGGCTTGGTTCCTAACTCTCTAAAACAAGCCGCTGTCAAGCCCATCCTAAAAAAACCCTCTCTCGATCCTACCAACCTATCTAACCTCCGTCCTATCTCCAATCTCCCTTTCCTTTCAAAAGTCCTGGAGAAACTAGTAAACTCCCGCATTTCTTGACTACCTTGAACAATTCCATATCCTCCCACCAACACAACATGGTTTTCGTAAACGCCTCAGTACGGAAACCCTACTCCTCTCCCTAACTGATACTATAATCAGAGGACTGGACGCTGGCAACTCCTATCTCATTGCTATGCTTGATATCTCTGCCGCGTTCGACACAGTCAATCATAACATCCTTTTCAACACTCTCGTCAGTATTGGAATCTCCAGTACAGCACTAGCTTGGATTAAATCATACCTCCAAAACCGTAGCTATACAGTCCTTACTGACAATATCGAATCCTCACCTGTAAACCTTGACTGTGGTGTCCCCCAAGGATCCTCCCTTTCTTCCACCCTGTTTAACATTTATATGCTCCCTCTCACCAACCTTCTTTCTAACCTGGGTTACACGCACTTCATCTATGCCGATGATGTGCAAATCCTCATCCCCTTCACAAATTCTATTCTCACCGCTCTCCAAAACTGGGAAACCTGTCTTACCTCCATTAACCAGCTCCTCACCAACATGCACTTATCCCTCAACCCCCAAAAAACTGAACTCCTTTTCATCTCCTCCAAACATTCATCCATTCGTTTGTCCCCCACCCTCTCCCCCTCCACTTTCCCATCCACCTCACGAAACCTGGGTGTCCTTCTTGTTAATCAACTCACTTTCAAACCCTACATCAAATTCATCTTCAGCAGCTGCTATTTCAAGCTGCAAACCCTCAAAAAACTCAAACCCCTACTTTATTTCTCTGATTTCCGTACTGTACTCCAATCTATCATATTTTCAAAAATAGACTACTGCAACGCCCTGCTCCTTGGCCTTCCTTCTACCTACATCAAACCTTTGCAACTACTTCAGAATGCCACTGCACGTATCCTCACAAATGCTAAAAAGAAAGATCACATCACTCCCACCCTCATTGATCTCCACTGGCTTCCTATACAATCACGCATCCTATACAAAACTCTTACCCTCATTCACAAAAGCATCTCCAACGAACATTACAACTGGATAAACCCACCGTTCCTCCCTTGCACCTCCACAAGACCAACTCGCTCCTCCCTACGTGGAACCCTCTGTGCTCCCCCTATAAAATCAACGAGACTCATCTCTACTACAAACAGAGCCCTTTCTCTTGCAGGCCCCACCCTCTGGAACTCCATGCCCCTTGATCTACGCACTGAACCTTCCACACCCAAATTCAAGAAAAAACTCAAAACCTTGCTTTTCCTACAAGCCTACCCCTCCTCACCCTTGCTTACCAACTCCTCTGCTCATTAATCGCACTGAATGTATTTGTTGAACTTGTACATAGCGTTTTCTCTTTGTTACTGTTATTTATCCTCCTCTCCCAACTTTTGTTACCCCCGTTCCGAACCCAACAACCATTTATTCAGTTTTCTGCTTGTTATTTTGACTGTTCTGTATTCTTTGTAAAGGCTATGCCTAATTATACCGTGGTTTTAAGTTATCTGTAAACCGACACGATGTGCAAACGGTTGTCGGTATATAAAACCTTTTAAATAAATAAATAAAAATAAATAAAATAAATATGATGGCCATTAGCTCACGAGTATTGATGCATTTTCTGTGGGTTGGGATGTTACTTGTTCTGGATTTTTTTTTTTACTGTTTTTCTCTTTGTTGTGCCAATGGTTTTGGTGATTGGGATTGTGTGTGCATGTTTAGCTGTTCCAAGAATGTAATGTCTACTTTCTATAGACATTGCAATGAGTTACACAGTTAATATTATATTTTGGGAAAATGGGTTCTAATTTAAATTTTATTTCTTTGAGTGTCAAAGGTTTTCACAATTAAGAGGAAGAAAATCCTTTTAAACCTTACAGGCATGAAAGCAGGTATATCTCTATATATAGATATCTATATACAGATCTATATCTATATATCTCTATATCTATATATAGTTTTTTTTGCAAGAGACATTTATAATAAGAAATCATTGAAACAGGCTACTATGGGCTATAGTATTCTGGCCTTTTCACTGGCAATTTGAAAGAAAAATTGAGTTATATTTTGTTTAAATCTTCTTTGAATATTAATGTTTTCTATCATGAGATTGACTTTGAGGGTAGATGGGTTATTGGGGCTGTTAAAATGGGAGGTATGGATGTTGCATTATGTAATGTCTATGCCCCACAATGGATTCTCTAGAATTTAAGAAGCTTGCTCAAATACTGACAAGCCTTGGTGCTCTCCATTTGCTTGTTGGTAGTGACCTTAACTTGTCCCTGTACCTTTTCCTGGATGAGAAGTCTAATGCTAGAATGAGACGATCTAGATCTTGGCAGGTGTTGCATTCTTTACAACAACATCTTTAAAAATGGCACCGGCCGTCCAGTGCTCCTACCATGTGACAGGGGCCGGCCAGTGGCACGGTTACCTTGTCACATGGTAAGGGCAAAGGGCCATCGGCGCCATTTTTATTAGTGGCAGCCGATGGCCCGAGAGCGGGAGATCGCTCCCAGGGCCCACTGGACCACCAGGTCCAGTGGGCCCTGGGAGCGATTTTTGGAGGGGTCAGGAGGGTGGTGGTTTTAAAGGGTCGGGGTGGGTTTTTAAGTTGTGTCCTAACTCCCGTTAGTGTGCACTAACCCGATTAATGATTTTTTCCATGATAAATCGGTGTAATTTCTATTGTATCGCACTCTAACGATTAATGATGATTTAAAAAACATTGGACGATATTTTAAATCGTCAAAAAACGATTCACATCCCTAATATTGGGTACTTCTGCAGAGGCAAGAATTGTGGTACTTGAGAAACTTGATAAGGATAATTCCTTAGTACAAAACTATATGCCCATCTCTGTCATGCATCTGGGGTGTGGTAATCCAAAAGAGCTGTATGTGATGGGGTGTGAAGGGCTGTTGTGCACAGAGCAGGAGAGGGACCTTGGGATGATAGTGTCTAGCGATCTGAAGACGGCAAAGCAATGTGACAAGGCAATAGTTAAAACCAGAAGAATGCTGGGCTGCATAGAGAGAGGAATAACCACTAAGAAAAAGGAGGTGATAATCCCCTTGTACAGGACATTGGTGAGGGCTCACCTGGAGTATTGTGTTCAGTTCTAAAGACCGTATCTCAAAAGGGAGACAGGATAGAGGTGGTCCAGAGAAGGGTGACAAAAATGTTGGGGGGGCTCCATCAATTGACTTATGAGGAGAGATTGAAGAACTTAAATATGTATACCCTGGAGAAGAGGAGGTGCAGGGGGGATATGATGATAGAGACCTTCAGATACCTAAAAGGTTTGAATGATGCACAATCGACAAACCTTTTCCTTTGGAAAGCAATCAGCAGACCTTGAGGTCACATTATAAAACTCCAGGGAGGATGACTCAAACCAACATCAGGAAATATTTCTTCATGGAGAGGGTCATGTATGCCTAGAATGCCCTTCTGGAGGAGATGGTAAAGACTAAATCAATGAAAGATTTCAAAGAGGCATGGGATAAGCACTGTGGATCCCTAAAAGGTATAGGATGGAAATGATGAAAAGAGTACATGGGGGTAACTTGCTGGTGTGGCAGTTACTACCCTTAACCAATAAGCCTGATACTTCTGATGCAACTCCATCATTGC
Source organism: Rhinatrema bivittatum (assembly GCF_901001135.1). Lineage (NCBI taxonomy): Eukaryota > Metazoa > Chordata > Amphibia > Gymnophiona > Rhinatrematidae > Rhinatrema > Rhinatrema bivittatum. The sequence continues at coordinate 26,226 of NW_021820274.1, read as the reverse complement.
TCTCTGCTTCAACAGCAAGAGGTAACGGGAAATTGGACTCTGATAGCAACCAACAAGGGCCCTGACTTTGGCAGTTTGGGAAACTAAATACGGAGATGACCTGTATGGTGTGGCAGATGCTATGTGGCAGAGGCTAACAAACTTGCTGGGCAGACTGGATGGACTGATTGGGCCTTTTCTGCCATCATTATCTATGTTTCTGTTAATGTTGATTGCAAAATATATGCAAAAATATTGGCCTTAAAACTGATTAAGGTCACCAATGCATTATTCACAGGGATCTAAATGGCTTTATGCCAGGAAAAATGTCTTCTGATCATGGTCGATTATTTTATATGTCTTCTCCAAGGCTAATTGTATGGATTCTTCTGTGATAGCTCTTTCCCTAGATGTTGAAAAAGCATTCAATAATATTGTTATATTGGACTGGTTTGGATTTGGACCTAAATTCATTCATATGATTCAGATATTGTATAGTGCACCCATGGCTCATCTCTACATCAACAACCTTGTTTCTGATGTTACCCATTTGCATAGGGACTCTAGATATGGATGCCTTCTTTCTCCTCTCCTCTTTAATTTGGCTGATACCGATGGACGATGGAATTTGATACAGATACAAATCCATAAAGAACTTTATACAATCCTCAATCTCTACGCACCTAATTCAGACACCCCACACTTCTTCCAAGATGTCTTCTCTCAACTACTTTTGGTGGACCCCTCCCCATGCTTAATAGGTGGAGATTTCAATCAACCACTTGACCCCCTGCTAGATAAAAAGACAGATGCACGCTTTACTAAATCCAAATCTACCCAAACATTACATCATTTTACGGCACAATTTGGTCTAGTGGACTCTTGGAGATTACATCATCTGACAACAAAAAAACCCTTCACTTTCTTTTCCTCTTCACACTCCTCTTATTCCCGTATCGACTTCTTTTTGGCCTCACATAGTCTGATCCCCAATATTACATCTACTGAAATATGCCCTTTTCTGATCTCGGACCATGCTGCTGTTCTACTCAAATGCAACCTCACCTTGCCTATCTCTGTGGATAGACAATGGAGATTTAATTCCGCTCTTGTCAGAACCCGATTTCTCTGAGTTTATTCAAAACAAGATATCGGACTACTTTCAGCTTAATTCTACTCCTGATGTGACCGCTGCTACTTTATGGGAAGCCTTTAAGGTAACGACACGAGGACAGATAATCAGTTACTCGATTCACCGGCATCGACAACAACAAAAGGAACTACTTGCCCTTCAGGAAACTGTGTACACATTGGAGCAGGCTCATCTGAACTCCCCTATGGCTTATTCCCTTCTAACACTGCAAAACGCAAAATATCAATTCAATCAACATCTTAGCTCACAAGCCCAACTCTACCTCTTTCACTCTAAAGCTCAATATTACTCCGGAAACAACAAATGTGGACATCTGCTAGCATCTTAACTCAAGAAAAAAGCCGACAGGAAATGAATCATTAAGCTTGTCTCCTCCTCTGGGCAGGCAGCCACGACAGATACCGACATTCTACATATCTTTCGTGACTTCTATGCTTCTCTCTATCAATCTGAAGCTTGTCCATCTCAAACTGCGATCCAGAACTTTTTCTCCCACCTCGCTCACCCTACATTATCTCTTGATCATATGCGTTTACTAGACGCTCCAATTACTTCCGAAGAAATAAGACTTGCTATTTCCTCTCTTGCTACCAGCAAGGAACCCGGACCTGATGGATTCAATACAGATTTTTATCAAGAATTTAAGAAATATCTTATCCCGCATTTATTATCATACTTTTCTTCCATGCTTTCTTCAGGCTCTTCTCCTACTACCTTTACTGATGCTTGTATCACAGTGATTCCAAAGCCAGGCCGAGATGATACCAATCCGGCCAATTACAGACCTATTTCCCTCTTAAATACCGATTAGAAAATATTCACAAAGATCCTAGCCACTTGATTATCCAATGTTTTAGGATTATTAGTTTACGCAAATCAATCAGGATTTATCAAACATCGTCTTACAGCTAATAACACTCGACTATTTCTTCAAATTCACAATTCTTTTTTAGCTTCCCCTGTCCCAGCTGCTGCTATATCCCTAGACACCAAAAAAGCCTTAGATTGTGTTGAATGGTCTTTTTTTTAATAAATATGCTTCGGTGGTTCGGATTTGGATCTCAATTTATAGCTTGGATACAATTTTTATATCAATCTCCTAAAGCCTTTTTATATGTTAATAATCAAGGATCTCAGCCTTTCCAATTATTTAGAGGCACTCGTCAAGGATGCCCTCTCTCTCCACTTTTGTTTAACCTGGTTTTGGAACCGCTATTGCTCACTATACGTCAATCTTCTGCTATTGAAGAGGCATCTATTGTTTCTGACGTTTTTAAACTATCGGCTTATGCCGACATTATCCTTCTCTTTCTAACCAATCCAGATATCTCCCATTCTCACCTATTTGACCTGATTGACACTTATTCTCTAATCTCTGGGTATAAAGTAAACTGGCATAAAACTGAACTTTTACCTCTGAATTCCCTGGCTCCTATGCTTGACTTATCCCGTCATTCAGTCCAGAAAGTTACAAAAGGATTAAAATATTTCGGAATCAGATTTTTTACAGACCCGCAGGACACATTATCTCAATGTAAAATCTACATAATTCAACAACTGAAGGATATCACTCTTCAGTGGTTCCCACTACACCTTACCTGGTGGGGATGCCTAGAATCCATTAAAATGGTTTTAGCCCCAAAAATCACCTACATCTTGTCCATGATTCCTATCTTCTTCCCTAAAGAGTTATATTTACAAGTAGATAGGATATTAACTAAACTCCTGTGGAAAAACAAAGTGCCTAGGATTGCTTTGACTAAACTGAAATGTGCCAAGATTAATGGTGTAATTTCCCTGACTTCTACGCTTACCACCAGGCTTTTATCCTACAGCAAGGATATCATCTGTTTGCTTCTGACATAGATCCCATAGAACAGCCCTGGTAGACTTCTATAGAACGCTCTTTTATCTCTCCTTTTCCTACCCTTAGCTTTCCTGGCATGACCCTAATCTCTAAACTAGCATCTAATTGTATATTATGCTCCTTACAAAAAGCTCTACGGGAATTTGATGTGCTTTGCCCTTCCCATACTCCCATTTGGCAAAATTCACAATTGGCACCTTTATGGCATAATCCCATGCTTAAGATTGGGGGATCATCCCCTTAACTGGAATAAATGGCAGGATAGAGGGATATGGTATATCTCTTCTATCTTATCTAATGGTCAATTATTGCCCTTCACCCACTTGCAAGAACATTACCACTTTCCCCCCACTCTGTTTTATGCCTGGTTACAAATATGCAATGCTATAAAACCTGTAATACAGTCTATAATGTTGTCAAATGCATTACTTTACCTTCTTCAGATTTATTTAGAACATGGACCTAAAGGTCATTTGGCTTCCAAACTATATAAACTCTATTATCAACAGGTTGGTGGCACGGCAATGGGGGCCACTATGGCCCCCAGTGTCGCTAACCTATATGTGGGACATTTTGAGGCACGCTGGTTAGAGAGTTCTCCATACAAAAATAATATTATAGTGTGGCGCCGTTTTTTGATACTTGTTCTATACCACAATATGTAACACTGTTTATACTGTTACTTTCATGTTTGTAAGTTGATAACTAATAAAAGAAATTACAACAAAAAAAGAACAGTTCCTTTAACTAGGTTGAGAAGAAGGTTGCATCTCAGGTATAATCCACATGTCAACTTGGGCTCCCATACCGCGAGGAGATACTCCATAGGGTGTTAGATAGTCAACAAAATTACATGCCCAACTTTATACAAGGAACCCTTTCTTGAAGAGGAACTCCAGAATGGCTTGATAGGTGGTAAGCTCCAGAAGGCAAGGCTAGAAGACAGTCGAGGATTCCAGCAGAGACTGTTAGATGGTCATTTCCATCATAGGTGGAAAACAGCTAAAGGCTGGCAAGATTTAATCATCCTAGATGGAGCAAGGGGTCCTTCCTGATGGAAACTGAACTGAAGGACAATGCAGGTTTTCCAGACAAGTCTGAAGGTAGTGATCAAGGATCCTGTCTGGCAGCAGAGACAGCATCAAATGGGTGAATGAAGAACAAGTTGGATTTCCCAATCCGGACTCTAGCAGCTCAGAAACTGTGCAAAGGATACCAGAAAGATGAAGGCTGCATGCTCTGGATTCCAACCAACTTGCCATGTTGAAATTAAGGCAAAGAGGAACAAGATGATAACTCAGGAAATCTGGAATTAGAAGCTGGAATTAGTCCCATGATGGACACCAAGCTGAGTGAAGCATGGGCTGAATTGGAACTGCCTAGAGGAGGAAACAGACGAATGAGAAGCCCGGAATCTTCAATTCCTCTGGAAACAAGACCAGGAAGGGAAAGTACCTTTTGCTCTAGGCTTATCCTCAGGCAGGCGAGTGGAACTTGTTCTCTCCCAAGGCTTGGATCATATCTTCCAGTTCCTTTCCGAACAGCAATTTGCCTTTAAATGGCAAAGATCCCAACTGAGCTTTGGATGAGATGTCGGCCGACCAGTTCCTCAGAGTAGGCGGTGGGCCATGAGAGCTGCCACCATGGACCGGGCCGAGGTATGGAGGAGGTCATACAAGGTATCTGCACTATATGCCACCGTGGCTTCTAAGTGTCCTGCCTGAACGGTCTCCTCCTGATAAAGAGATGCAATGTTCTGCAGATGTTGGACCCAACAAAGCCCCGCATGCCAAGAGAAGCTACTGCACATAGCCGCTCGGACTCCCAGCACAGAAACCTCAAATATGCACTTGAGTTGCACTTCAGGCTTACAGTCCTGAAGGTCTCAAAGTGCCGTCGTGCCTGTCATCGGGATGGTGGTCTTTTTGGTTACAGCAGACACCGCTGCATCAATCTTCGCCACTCTCAACAGATCCAGAACCTCAGCAGGCAGGAGATACAGTTAATCCATTGCTTTGCTGACCTTCAGACCCAATTCTAGAGTATCCCATTCACAGAACAGCAAATCGGTAATGGAAAAATGAAAGGAAAAAATGTTATCAGCCCACGGAGACCCACCATGACTGGGTCAATGTTCCCCATCCGGGAATCTTCCTTAGGCACCTCAATACCTAATTCTTCCAAAACAGCAGGGATGAGCAGGTCCAACTCATCTCTTCTAAAGAGTCGGACCACTTTAGGGTCATCACCCTCCATGCCCTGCGGCTTGGCCTGGTCCAAGTCGCTGTCGGGATCCGGGATCTGCCCCCAGTGGAGGCTTATCCCCCAACTCCAGGTCCTCCGGGTCAGAATCCAGCGAGGAAACATCGCCCGCCGGATGGGATGGGGTGGAACGAAGGAGGGACTGCGGCATTGGAACATCGCTTTTTCTGGAAGCCTAGGCCGCTTTGGACCATGCGCCCCAGAGACCAACGAGGCAGCTCCTGCCCATCTCTTAGCAGATTTGTGGACTTTGAACGCCTTATGTAGAAGCATAATGAAATCTGATGAAAATGATGGAGGAGGAGTCAGAATCCCCCTCAGGGCTCTGCCCCGCTGCGTCAACAGGATTTTCTGCCTGTTTGCCCCCTCAGGGGCTTGGAAATGTGGCAAAATTCCCCTCTCCCACCGCGGTTAGTTCAGCCGCTTGAAAAGTCTGCAAAATGGCTTCCGTTCCCACGCTGAGTGGGAATGGATCTGGGGACTGCTGCCGCAGTCTCCTGAGCTTCCCCAGCTTGCGGTGCAGCTTTGAAGTGCTGTTGCCGGTGGTGCCAGACGTTCCCTCCCACCTGGGGAGGCAGGCTTTGCAAGCCACTCGCTGCGGCTATGTGGCCTAGATCCTATGTCTGGACCATGCCCCTATCACATGATGGGTTAAGGACAGATGGGAGCCATTTTGAAAAATGTCACCTACCAGGTCCAGAGCACCTCAGGCCACCATCACTGGAGCTAAAGTGAATTCTTGAAGGTTTGGGACTGTGGGTGCTTGTAGGGTGTCACTGAACCCCAATGATTTTTTAATATATGGGGGATGGGAAAGGTGGAGGGAGGGGCACTATACCAACATTTTTGGTTCCCTATTGGGGTGGGGTAGGTGAGAGGAGGGGAACTGGACTGTATTTCAATATTTGGAAAGGGAGGTCCACAGTTTATTTTTTTATGTCAAGGTTGAAGGGGCTGCCTGCACATAGAATTAAATCTAGTTTTTACAGTTTTGGGATTTCAGGGCTGCCTCACATGGTGGCCCCATGTTGAGCCAGGGGTCAGTCTTGATTCCACTCAACTTTACAATTTGTGAAAGTACATTTTTTTTAAAGTGGTTGGCCTTTAAGGCAATGGTAGTCCCATGAGGTTTGGGCTGTCATCGCATCTAAAGGGCTGCTAGCCTCATTGCTTGTCCCACAGTCTTTGGCTGTGAGACAAAACAAAGTGATATAACAGCTGTAATGTTTGGGTGAGGGACTCACTATCACAGTGGCTCCAGCCCCATGATAGTACAAGCCCCCCTGCACAAAAATAAAAAAATCTCTGCTTAATGCATCTAGGTCTTAGTTTGGTTTTTAGTTGAGCTAATAAAATTAAAATTAGCAAACTCTTGAAGAAAAATGGTTGTAAGTTATTACATTTTGAATATATTCTATGAAAATGTGATGACTGCCATTGTTGTGATTTGTAAACATTGTATTTTATTTTATAATGAATCTGGATTAACTACAGACAAAGTAAATATTCCATCTTCCTCTAAATTAGCACAAATGAAGGAACTTAGGAGAATATGATTGTTCATAACACTACCAGCACTAGGAGTGGCCAATAGCCATGCATGAAAATATGCAACTGGGTTTTAGGTCATATAATGGAAAGAAAACAAATGATTCTGGAGTGCAGTTTGATGATTTGTAATAAATAAAGACAATAATGCTGCACTTTGTCAATTTATTTCAAAATTTGGAGGTACAGTCTGCATCAAGTGATTTCTTTACTGTTAGTATCATATGACTGACAATAAAGGAACTCATTGTAGGGCTTTGGTTTGATAGTAAATGATTTTAAAGTGAACATACAATTAGATGCCATAACCAACAAAATCTTTAAAAAAGAAAAGTAAAACATGTACTGTGCATGTACAGTAAAATCTAAAAATATTCCAGAAACCATGAGGACTGGCCAACACTCTAGAACAGCCATGTGCACAAAAATATGCAACTATGTTTTAGGCTCTATATTTGAAAGAAAACTTAAGAATTAACTACAATATAAATAACTTTATTTTACATTTTCTCAGCTATTTTTACAGGCATTTGATATTTTTTATATCGAAATACAGTTTCACTAGAACTGCTGCAGGCACAATATTATGCAATTGAGAATTGAAAAAGCTCACACAATTGCTGTACATAATTGCAGCAGGTTGTGGCTCCATGACTTTTTAACATTTATGACTGTCAGTATTGTAGATATCCTCAATTTACCTAACTTGATCTAATCAGGGCTGAACAGATGCTACTGTGAAATACTGCACAAGAAAAAAGCCCTCATAGTGAGAGGCAAGGCTTGTTTGATACGAAAATGAGCAAATTCTAAAGGTTGAGTGACATGAATATACATCTGAAGATTGATCCAATCATCTCAAACAATACAAGGAGACACAAATGACAACCTTTGTCTAAAACCATCAAGAACAATCATTAAACAAGTAGGCAGATACAGATATCCTTTTCAAGCCTTTACAGACCTTTCTTTCCTCTGACTCATTACACCTTTCCCCTTTTCTCCTTCTTTCTGTAAAGTACTGCACCATACTCTATAATATAGAAACATAGAAACAGAAATGACGGCAGAAGAAGACCAAATGGTCCATCCAGTCTGCCCAGCAAACTTCCACACTTTTTTTTCTCTCTCATACTTATCTGTTACTCTTGGTCTTTAGTAACCTTTTGGTTCTATTTCCCTTCCACCCCCGCCATTAATATAACCTTTTGGTTCTATTTTCCTTCCACCCCTGCCATTAATGTAGAGAGCAGTGCTTGACTGCTTCTAAGTGAAGTATCTAGCTTAATTGGTTAGGGGTAGTAACTGCCACAATAAGCAAGCTACTCCCACGCTTATTTGTTTACCCAGCCTGTGCAATTCAGTCCTTGTTGGTTGTTATATGAATATAAATCCATTTTTCTTCGTTTCCCCCTGCCGTTGAAGCAGAGAGCTTCTCTGGATATGTATTGAAAGTGAAGTATCAGGCTTAATTGATTCAGGTAGTAACTTCCGTAGCAAGCAAGCTACACCCATGCTTATTTGTTTACCCAGACTGTGGAATTCAGTCCTTGTTGGTTGTTGTCAGAATATAAAAATAATTTTTTCTTCATTCCCCCTGCCGTTGAAGCAGAGAGCAACACTGGATATGCATTGAAAGTGAAGCATCAGGCTTGTTTGGTTTGGGTAGTAACCACCATAACAAGCAAGCTACTTCCCGCATTTTTTGTGAATGCAAATCCTTTTTTTTCACATTTCCTCTTGCCGTTGATGTTATGTTGTGAAAAAGTCACTAGTGGACCCTTGGGCCGGCTGAGATGGACAACGTCCACAGATGTTAATCAGCCGGGAGGCGGAGCTCAGCTGGAGCGGACTGGTGACGTCTTCACCCTGGAAACCCGAGACCCCCCCAGGAGGAGCCCGTAGGGGTCCGAGTCGCTGGGACTTTAGGAGAATCGTGAATAAGTCCGAGGTCTGTGGCTGGCTGAAGACAAGGAGAATCGTGAAGAAGTCCAAGGATCGTGGCTGGCTGAAGACAAGGAGAATCGTGAGGAAGTCCGAGGGTCGTGGCAGGCTGAAGACAAGGAGAATCGTGAGGAAGTCCGAGGGTCGTGGCTGGCTGAAGACAAGGAGAATCATGAGGCCGGAGCTGGAGTCAGGATACGTACAGAACAAGCAGGAACCAGCACTGGAACCAAGGCACGGCAGGGCCACGCAGCAACCGGAGCTGGAAGCAAGGCACGGCTGGACCAGGCAGGAACCGGAGCTGGAAGCAAGGCACGGCTGGAACAAGCAGGAACCGGGGCTGGAAGCAAGGCACGGCTGGATCAAGCAGGAACCGGAGCTGGAAGCAAGGCACGGCTGGATCAAGCAGGAACCGGAGCTGGAAGCAAGGCACAGCTGGAACAAGCAGGAACCGGAGCTGGAAGCAAGCAACTAACCACTCATGGAGCGACCACGTTGCAAAGGCAAAGCAAGGAAGTCAGACGCTGGCTAAAATAGCCAGCCGGCGTCTGACGTCAGGAACGGGGCGGTTCAGCACTTCCGGGTGCTGGACCTTTAAGAGCCCCCTGCTCGCTCGCGCGCGCGCGTTCCCTGGCAGTGGGAGGAGTCAGAGTCGGCCTTCGGCAGCGTCTCCACGTGGAGAGAGACGCTGCCATGCAGCCCTGCAGGCCCCAGAAGCGGCGGATCGCGGTGAGCCCGGGGGAGGTGGCGGAGAGGTAAGGACCCGGTCGCTAGCCTAGCGACCGGGACCGCAACAGTTGAAACATAGAGCACTGTCAGAGTTGCATTTACCGTGTATATGTCTATTGAATAAGGGTATTATCTCCAGGTAATGGCAGTCTTTCCACAAGCCTCCCTCTCTTCCTTCACATCCTCTAGACTTTATGGATCCACAGTGTTTATCCCACACCCCTTTGAAGTCCTTCACAGTTTTAGTCTTCACCACTTCCTCCAGAAGGGCATTCCAGGCATCCATCACCCTCTCCGTGAAGAAATACTTCCTGACATTGGTTCTGAGACTTCCTCCTTGGAGCTTCAAATCGTGACCCCTATGTAACAAATACCTGCATTTGTTTTTATTCTCTACTATACCCACTGCCCTGGGAAAGTGAACTCAGGACCTTGCATGTCATTACCGATAATAGGATTACATGACGAGCTTCGATTTCTGAAAATTCCTCACCCCTTTCAGTTTTTGTTCCACATATGGTCATACCCTAGAACAGCTAGTGGTACCTTTTTGTGCCAGAAAATGTTTTCCTCTTTCCACTGGTTCTGATTCATCTTGTGAGGTGTTTTGGCTTCTATCTGCACTCTTTCTATTTCTTGCCATACTTATCTGGTTTAGAAGCCATGAACTGTAAAAATTAGCACCTGGCTTTCATCAGGAACTGGTTGTTCCTCTACTGTTATATAAATAAATACAATAAAAAATAATTGTGGGACAGCTTTGTGGCATATTTGTATGTTTCTAATAACCTGTTCCAATCTCTGAAAATAGAGCAAATTTATCAACACTCAGTCTCTCAGCAGAAAGCTAGACACACTGGGACATTCTTTTGTACAAGGGAACAATGAGAAGAAATAAAAGAAAAAAACAGGAGATAAGTGGCTCAGTAACACAATGTGAGCTGTAAAAAGTGAGTTGTAAAAGTAGCAGAGAATCTAAGCAATGTGATGTCACAAGCTGATACCAGCTGTCACCATATTACAGTACATAGTACAGTACAAGCTCATGCAACCAACAGTTCTAGAGTGCTTCCACATCTGGAGAAAGACTAGAGGGACTGGGGGAGGGGAATTATCAGAAAACTAAGGTCACCATAAATGATGAAAAGTCATGGAGCCACAACCTGCTACGATCATTATTACCGATTGTGCAAGCCTTTAAAGTTTGCAAGAGCACAAAAACATGCACTCAACAGATCTTTTAATTCTATCAACCTAAATGTAACCCTTATGCCAAGGGACTATATCCCCAGCCCTGGGAAGCATGTGTCTGACAATCCCAGTGTGGGATAGACTCAGTCTATGGGCATGGGCTGGGGTGAGGATAACCTGTAAGGCCAAACTGGTTCAATTCCAGCATTCCTTGTCTTCATCTTCAGTTCCAGAGGTCATTGTTTTTATCTTCAGTTCCAGCGTTATCATCTTCATGTCTTCAATTCTTCTTCATCTGCCCACTTGTCTTGCTCCTTGCCTTCCTGCCCTGCATATCTGTTCTGCTTTTCTCTTTGGATGGATAACTGGTATTGACTTAAGCCTGCTTCCTGGACACTTCTGAAAATTATCAGCAGTTAAGTTTGTAGTAACAGTAGTGATACATTCTTCTAATCCAGAAAGATTAGATATGTTTAAAAAAGCTTCTTTGGTCTTTTGCTAGCTTTATTTAAGGTCTTCCTATAATATTCCTGTTTTGCTTGTTTTATCGTTAATGTCTTTTTAGTTACTTCTAGTCTTCAAGAAGCCTAACTTGCCACACTTATTTTCTTGATGTCTTAACTGCCTTTTTAAATTATAAGGATTTACATGATATCATCCACATAAGCTATAATGCAGATCCAACTGCTGTCTCATTGTTTGGAGTAGATGCAAGGATCTGCCTTCCTCCTTACAATGCCTCTTTGGGTAAAGACTTCATTACCTTTGTTTGTTAAAGGTCTGGAAATTTACTTGTGTTCACAGATGTGAATCTAGGTGATTGCTTCATGTACAGATCTTCACTAGTATCTCCATACAGGAAGGCAATCTTCACATCTATGTGTCTCACTTGCATAACTTTGCTAGCTCTCATGCATTGGAGGGTTCTCACAGTGGTGTGAATCTCATAGTAGTCTTGGGCATACTTTCCTAATCTTTTGTTGCTTTCCTGGCCTCATAGCACTCCACATTTCCTTCTGTATTATGTCTGATATTGAACATGCACTTGCTTCTGATTGTCTTGCACACCGGTGGCAAGCATATAAGCATCCAAGTCTTGTTCATGTGAATGGAATCTCTCTTCCTGTGTTGCTTTCTTCCAATTTTCAGCTTCACATCTAGCAGGGTCTCAATGTCCTCCCAGGTTGAAGGTTCCAGTTTCAAACTGGGAGGTCCATGTACCAGAACCTGTGAGCTGGTATGCCCTTGTCTGAGTGGATCATCAGATCATGGGCTCCTTTTTAGGCTCTGTCCTCCACAGTATCATTTGTACACCTCCTGCATGACAGCAGTATTTATGGTATTTATTTATTTATTTATTTAAGTTCTTTTAATATACCGATGCTCAAGACCAAGTCTTATCGTACCGGTTTACAATGGAACAAAGGGAAACCATTAAACAACTGTATAGAAGATAAAAGTTACATTAAACAGGGAGCAAAAAAACATGGGTTTTGGAAGACAGGAAAGAAATCAAAATATTATAACTGGATACTAGTACTGAAAGTAGTTATCAACAAGAACAATTAAGTAGCGAGACTAATAAAGGTTAACAAACGGTTAAAGAATTCGGCTGGTGATTTATCATAGGCAATTATTAGGAAAAGATTTTCCTGTGAAAGGGAGGAACGGGGGAGGTAAGCGGAGGGGGGGGTGGGGTGGTGTCAAGGCCGGGAACGGGGCGGAGGGGGGGGGGGAGGAGATAGGGAATGGGTAGGAAGGTGAAAGAGACAATATTGGTTGATAGAGGCTCTGTCAACCGTAAGCTTGGACGAACAACCAGGTTTTCAGTTTCTTTCTGAAAGATAGATGGCATTGTTCCTGACGTATATCAGGGGGAGAGAATTCCAGTGTAGCGGACCCGCTGTTGAAAGTGCTCGTTTATGGATAGAGTTGTGGACCAGGAATTTGCTTGGGGGGGGAGCCTGGAAAGAGCCTTTGTATGCGGATCTGAACGGCCTTGATGAAGCATGAAGTTCGAGGGGGATGGAGAGTTGGAGAGGGGATTGCTGGTAGACAGATTTGTGAATGATAGTGAGAATCTTGAAGAGTATTCTATAGTGGATTGGTAGCCAGTGTAGGATTTTAAGAATTGGTGTGATGTGGTCTTTATGATGCGAGTTGGTAAGAATCCTGGCTGCTGCATTTTGCAGCATCTGTAGAGGTTTGGTAGAAGAGGCGGGTAGACCAAGAGGCGGGTAGACCAAGTAGTATTGGTCTACCCGCCTCTTCTAGTTTATTCCAGGTTTGTAGATGTCATGTTTGACAAAAACATCTCATTGAAGTAAAAATTTCTGCTTCCAGTCATTTGCTTAATCCCAGGGAATAAGATCCAGTATCCCTTGCTTTGTTTTCTGTATCCAAACAGCATGCCCCCATTTATTTATCTATCATCTCTGAACACTTGTCATTCAGGACATGCTTGTAGGCTTTGCAGCTAGAAATCCTCAGGTAATGCATGTGAGGTCATCTGCCATGCCACCTTTCATGAAACAGTACCTCAATTTCCTGTGTTGGTAGCAGGTTCTGTAGATAATTCACACTCATGAGTGCCTCAGCATAGATCTTGTCAGGAAGATTGACATATAGCAGCATGTTCTTTGCATCTCCATCAGTGTTCAGTTCTTCCACACTACTATGCCATTTTGTTTGTGAGTGTAGGGCTCTGTAGTATGATGCTTAACAGAGATGTGAATCGGAACCGGAATCGGTTCGGTTCCAGTTCCGATTCAAATCTTATAATTTTTATCGTCCGGCCCGATTGTTTTTTTGTTTATCGGCTGTGCCCAATCCGATAAACAAAAAACCCACCCTGACCCTTTAAAACTGACCCCTTAGCCTCCCCCACCCTCCCAACCCCCCCAAAAATGTTTTAAAATTACCTGGTGGTCCAGTAGGGGCGCGGGGGAGCAATCTGCCGCTCTCGGGCCGTCGGCTGCACTAATAAAAATGGCGCCGATGGCCCTTTGCCCTTACTATGTGACAGAGTATCCGTGCCATTGGCCAGCCCCTGTCACATGGTAGGAGCACTGGATGGCCGGCGCCATCTTTAAAAATGGCGCGGGCCAAAGGGTTACGCATGTAACATATGCACATAACCCCCGAAAAGCTGCCCCTGCGTGCACCGAGCCTATCTTGCATAGGCTCGGCGGCGCGCGCAAGCCCTGGGACGCGCGTATGTCCCGGGGCTTCAAAAAAGGGGTGGGAAGGGGGTGGGGCTGGGGGCATGGTGAGGGTCCAGGAGTGGGACCGAGGTCTCCTTCGTTGTGGCCGTGCCGGGGAATGGCACGCCGGCAGCCGGCCGGTGCACGCAAGTTATGCCTGCCCAGAGTCAGGCGTAACTTCTGCAACAAAGATCAGGATGGGGGTTTAGGTAGGGCTGGGGGGCAGTTTAGGGTAGGGGAAGGGAGGGGAAGGTGGGGGGTGGTGGAAGGAAAGTTCCCTTCGAGGCCGCTCCAATTTCGGAGTGGCCTCAGAGGGAACTGGGAAAGCCACTGGGGGCTCCCTTAGGGCTCAGCATGAGCAAGATACAGAAGTGTGCACCCCCTTGCGCGCGCTGACCCTGGATTCTATAACATGCGCGCGGCAGCACGCGCATATTATAAAATCTACGCCCGCGCGTATCTTTTAAGATCTGGCCCATTATAAAATACCCCCAATATACACAGGATTCGGTTCTCGCATGCATCGATATAAGATCAACGCGCGCATGTTATAAAATTTACGCATCCATATGCATGCGCTGGGAACTGCGCGCACATGGACACCCGTGCATGGGTATTACAATTTACCTTAAAGTGCACTACAGTGCTAATGTCCAATTCTTAAATTTAGAACCTTGGCTAAATATCCTTCAACATTTTTTATATAAGGTTTTGTTTCAATAATTTTTCCTGTATATAAAGAGGTAAATGTACAAGGCCACACGGGCTTCTATGTGCGTGCAGTTCCCGACACGCACACATGGACACGCCGATTTTATAACATGGCAACACCGAAGTGAGCATGTTATAACATTGGCTAACCGTGCGCACATTCATGCCCGATTTCATATGTGCATGCAGGTTCCAAGTCGCCCATGCAAGGGGAGGGTAGTTTATAAAAAAACGTGCGGCAACACGATTGGCCCTTACCCTGTTCCCTATCCCCCTAACTAATCTTCTTCCCTTTTCCCTCTCCTCCCCGACCCCTAAACCTGACCTACCTACCTACCCTATTTTCTTTTGTTATAGAACTTACTTGCCCTCCTGAGGAGTAGTAAGTTCCGCGCGCCGGCTGGTTGTTGGCTTGCGCTTCCCCAGGTCAGGGCCTAATGGCACTGTCCCGGCTGGTCCTCACCCCATCCAGACCCAGCCTGCCCCTTTTAAAGAACCTGGCACTTCCGCACTTGGCCAGGTCACTATGAAAATGCTCTTGGCATGCGCGTGGCTGAGCCACGTGAGTATCTGCCGGTACTGGTGGGCGCCAGGGAATTAAAATTCCCCTATTATTCATGTGTTTCACAAACTATTTTGTAACAATATTGCAAAAACATATTTTCATTGTGAAAATATTAAAACCATACTAAACTCCATGAAGAACAAACTGTTATCTGGTTTGACTTCATTTTTAATATCAAGCACAAGGAAAACTAATTATGATGTCATCACCTATATTATTTATTTATTTATTTATTTTTCTATACCGACATTTGATTTGACATATCGCATCGATTTACATACAACATGATGTCTAAGGCAAGCCTTATGACGACATCATACAGTGTAACAGATTAACTAAGTACATATAACTTGCTTTACAAAATAACTTTTTTTGCTTTACAAAATAACTTTTTTAACAGTAATATGTTAAAAATAACTTTTTTTAACAGTAATATGTTCTGATTTAACTTACTATGTACAGTGGCGGGGGGGGGGGGGGGAGGGGGGGTTGTTACATAATTACTAGTTTGTTATGTAGCCTTAATGGATCACTAGATGGCGATATAGCTCAGTATTACTAGGGCTATGTATTTACTGTGAATGGTTAAGGGGGAATTCAAAAGTTTAAGGCAAATGTTACAATGGGATTGTTCTGGATAGCAAAGGTTATCCAAAGGTTATCTGAGGGATGATGGCTAGTAGGAGGAGATAGTATACACCCCTTATAGAAAGGGCTACAAACTATGGGGCCGATGCAATAAAAAGTGCGGAAAGCGGGTGCTGAAAAGTCAGCGCCTGCTTTCTTAACTCACGCATGGCGCCTACAAGGGGGGGCGTCATGCTATACCCAAATTAGGTGGTCATGCTAACGTGATCCCGCCACAGCTGCCGGTTATGAAGACCGATGCCATAATGAAAATGGACGCCGAGTCGATGCAGAGTTTACTGGCATCGGTCTTCATAAGTCGGCGGTCTGCCCGAGGTTGTTTTTTTTTTTTTTAAGTAAAAAAAAAAAAAAAGTACAGAAAAGCAGATTTTTCTGCTTTTCTGTACTTCTTTTACATGCGCTGAGCTATTAACGCCTGCCTCTATCTTGATAACTGTCTTTTTTTTTTTTTTTTTACAACTAACTGACTAAGAACACTGTAGGTTTTGCACCTCCACCATCTGCTGGATACAGAGAAATACTGACGGACTGTACCTCAGGGTATAGGACAGAGTCCTATAGTATAGTCCTATAGTATAGTCCTATAGTATAGTCCTACACCTCAGGGTATAGGACAGAGTCCATCAAAACTTCTCTGTCTCCTTCTGCTGGAGGGGAGGCAAAACCCAGGAGTCTGGACTGATCCGGGTACGTACAGGGAATATGCATTTATTAGAAATGTTGCACCGGAGGTGGACCCTTGGCCCGAGGTGGTGTTGACGCTACTCGCAGGGCAAGCCCTACGGGTCCTCACCGTCGGAAGGCGGAGCTGGCTGAATGATGGAGAATGGCGAGAGCTTCGCCAATACCAGCCCTCGTTCCCCACAGGTTGAACCCTTGGGTGCCAGGGCAGGCTGGTCTTAGGTGGGCCTCCATCCGAGGACTCCCAGGGTATTATGATGATGGATTCAGCCAGGGACCAGCAGTGGTAGCAGGAAGATGAAGACAAGTCCAGATGAGGCAGAGATCCAGAGACCCGGGCACCAATGGAGTAAAGGAGGTAGGACAGGTGGCACCTGAGTAGTAGAAGGCCCAAGCCTGAGAGGCCAAGACTAGGGTAGTACCAGTAGAGGTGTAGGAGAGCAGGCTGTGGTCAGGACAGGCAGCAGACAAGGACAGAAGGTCAAACCAGCAAGGGTCAAACCAGAAGTCAGTCCGAGAGTTGTCAGGCATAGCAGGGGTCAAGCCAGAAGTCAATCCAAACGTGGTCAGGCAAAGAAGGGGTCAAGCCAGAAGTCAATCCGAACGTGGAAGGCAAGGACTGGGTACAGGAGCAAGAACCAGGAATGTAGGCAGGAACAGGAACCAGGAATGCAGACAGGATCAGGAACCAGGAATGCAGACAGGATCAGGTACAAGCAACGAGCACACAATGAATGTGGAGACCTGTTTCTAAGGCAAGGAACCACTGACTGGGCCCGGCCTTATATACCGGGACCCAGTGATGTCATCATCAGGGGCCACAGGGTGGATTCCCACCGCGGCCCCTTTAAAAACCAGGCAGACACGCGTGCGCACCTAGATGGCGGCGTGGTCCTGGATGGTGGCGTCTCCCCGCGGACCACGCAGGGAGGCCCGCCAGGGAACAGAGGAGTCTGCGGAGGAGCTGGGGATGGCAGAAGAAGCTCAGGTGCGCAGGCAGCTGCTACCCTGTTATATTGTAACTTTTGCTTCCTCTGCACTTGTTAAAAAAACAAAGTTATTGCACCCCCTGTTATTTGTAAACCGGCATGATATGATTGTATCATGAATGCCGGTATAGAAAAGCTTTAAATCAATAAATAAATAAATAATAAGGGAGGTTGAATCAGGAGCAGGAGCTGGAAGTCAGGGGTAAGTGGGCCCGGACGCGGGCCTGCTGCAGGTGGCACATGCAACAGAAATAAATTGGTAAAACACAATAAATGAGACTATTTTTGTTTCATTTGTGTACCCCAAAGTGAATGAAGGGTGCCCATGATATGAAAGAAAATCTTTGTTTCATTCATTTATATTTCACCTTTTAAGTCTATGGCACATTGAAAAGTGTTGTTGTTAGAAAGCTTCAGTGAGACTGGTAACTATAGCAACCACTATTGCCTATTTAAGGTAGCAGCCGGGCTGGAGCTAAGTTGTGAGATGTAGGTAAGTAAATAGAACAGAGAACCAAACAAGGTGAAGCATTTTTTTTTCCAGCTAGTCACCGGCTTGCATCTGCAGCAAATGATGCTGAAGACTATCTTTTCAGAAGTTGTCTTAGAGGCAATTGAAAGCTTTAAAAAAGAAGGTGGGAATAGTATTTTTGGCATTGGCAAAGGGCTTTTTCTGATATTCACTGCTGCAGTCATAGTGATCTCATTCTGTTACAGAGAAAGAAGCACTGCTATCTGTCTGTTCATTGGGGCAGGGTAGTGGTCTATAGATACAGAAGCAGTGAACATGGATGTTTTGTGCTGTTTGACTCTGCACAGTGCACTGTGCTGGTTATCTGCAGACAAACATAAGATAAGCACAGCCTTGTTAATCATTTCAATTTGTTCTCTAATAGTGCATGTGTGTGTATGTGTGTGTGTGTGTGTGTAAAGAGAGTAAATCAACAATGCACACACATGCGAGAGATGTTTGCACAGACTGAGGGATATCCCTAGAATGACAGAAACTGAATTTGTGTCACTAACAAACTGCTACCTTTGCTTGGCATTATGGTTGCTAAGCTCTGACGTGAACTCAGAATATCAAATTGATTTGAATGTGTATGACAGACATGCTGGTACAGTTTCAATAAAGTATTATGTGATATCAAAACCCCCACTAGCCACTTCCAATTCCATCTTGCTACTGCAAAAAAAAAAAAGGGGGAGAGGAGGGAATGACAATAAACAGAAAAATGGCAGCGGCAGAGATTAAGTGTTGCTTTAGAGCCAGCCCAGTCTGTCAGAATTACAAGGAATGGGGTAGATTTTAAAAAAGAGCGCGATCGCGTACTTTTGTTCGCGCAGCAGGCGCAAACAAAAGTACGCTGGATTTTATAAGATACACGCATAGCCGCGCGTATCTTATAAAATCCTGGATCGGCGCGCGCAAGGCTGCTGATTTTGGGCAGCCTGCGCGCGCCGAGCCGCGCAGCCTGCCTCCGTTCCCTCCGAGGCCGCTCCGAAATCGGAGCGGCCTCGGAGGGAACTTTCTTTTGCCCTCCCCTCACCTTCCCCTCCCTTCCCCTACCTAACCCATCCCCCCGGCCCTATCTAAACCCCCCCCTTACCTTTGTCCCTCGATTTACGCCTTCTAGAAGCAGACGTAAATCTACGCGCGCCAGCGGACTGCTGGCATGCCGCCATCCGACCCGGGGGCTGGTCTGGAGGCCTCGACCATGCCCCTGGGCCGGCGCCACGCCCCGGTCCTGCCCCCGACACGTCATTCGGCACCGCCCCGACACGCCTCCGACACGCCCCCTTAAAAAAACCCCGGGACTTACGCTCGTCCCGGGGCTCTGCACGCACCGGCGGCCTATGCAAAATAGGCGCACCGGCGCGCGAGGGCCCTGCTCGCGTAATCCGGGCGGATTTACGCGAGCAGGGCATTTAAAATCCGCCCCAATGTTAGTAGCAGTGATTAAAAAAAAAAAAAAAAAAGAGAGAACTCTAAACTTAGAAGAGACATATTTGACCACAGAAAGCCAAGAGTGGAAGCAGGCTCAAGTCATAAGAAATTGAAATTGGGAGAGCATGTGCTACCACCACCTGTTCTTTGTTTGGAGTAGAGTCAAAAGATAGGGGAACCATCTGTATCTGACATTAGCAGGGCTGGGGGCATGGACAGTGGCAGCAAATGCAACACACAAATCCAGTAGCAAGTAGGGATGTGAATCGTTTTTGAACGATTAAAATTATCGTCAGATAATTTTAAAATCGTCCAAAATCGTTAGAGTGCACGATACAATACAAATGCCCCGATTTATCATCAGGGGCATTTGTATTGTATCATTAAATAGGGCGCAGGAAAACCGGCACACACAAAAAAAAAACCCTAAAACCCACCCCGAACCTTTAAAAAATCCCCCACCCTCCCGAACCCCCCAAAATGTTTTAAATTTCCTGGGGTCCAGTGGGGGGGGGGGGGGGGGTCCCGACGCGATCTCCCTCTCTCTGGCCACGGCTGCGTTGAGAGAAATGGCGCCGGTGGCCCTTTGCCCTTATCATGTGACAGGGCAAAGGTAGCGCCAGCGCCATTTTGGTTCCTGGTTCCCGACGTCACGCGTCCAGGAGATCGCCCCGGACCCCTGCTGGACCCCCAGGGACTTTTGGCCAGCTTGGGGGGGGCCTCCTACCCCCACAAGACTTGCCAAAAGTCCAGCGGGGGTCCGGGAGCGACCTCCTGCACGTGGGCCGTATTGCCAATCTTCAAAATGGCGCCGGCGCTACCTTTACCCTGTCACATGATAAGGGCAAAGGGCCACCGGCGCCATTTCTCTCAACGCAGTCGTGGCCAGAGAGAGGGAGATCGCGTCGGGACCCCCCCCCTGGACCCCAGGTAATTTAAAACATTTTGGGGGGGGTTCGGCAGGGTGGGGGATTTGTTTTAAAGGTTCGGGGTGGGTTTTAGGGTTTTTTGGTGTGCCGGTTTTCCCGCCCTCCCCCGATTTACGATTTTTAACATTTAAAAAAAAATAAAACACGACGATAGATTTCCCTCCCCCCCAGCCAAAATCGATCGTTAAGACGATCGATCACACGATTCACACCCCTAGTAGCAAGCTCTTCCATGATGATTTTCAAAGAATGATTCTGAAGAAGAATCATGTCTGGGATTCTCTGAAACAGATGATCTTGAATAGCTAGTAGCTGAAAAGAATTTGGGAGCTGTAGTCAATGTCTCAGATTCTACTGAAGAGGTGTGGGAGGTAAATGATACTGACAAGTGTTAAAAGCAAACCCCAGGAAGAGGAGGAGTAGATAGAGTGATGCCCCTGGTCTTTTAGCTCATTTCAAGTCTCAACCTCAACTCCAGTTGCACCAACAGCACCCTCGAGGATGCAGAGAGGTGATTATGCAAGTCATCCCTGGTCTGGAGGCACTTAAAAGTGCAGTAAAAACCATTTGACAATGCTAGTATGTAGCATCACCTACAAAACATCACCCATTAGCACTGGCATCAGGGGAGGGCAGCAGTACAAGCTTGGGGAACCCTTCTGCTACTCAAAGCAGAAGTTGCAGCAAACTGGTTGAAAAGGTGAAGATTTTTTCCAAAGCTGACTCTACAGTCAGACTCATTTTGATTTCTGAAAGAATGAACGTTCAGAAAGAAGGCTGAGGTTTTTAAAAACCCTTTATTTCAACTTATCAATCAAACCACCTCTCGGTGACACACTTGTTTCGTGAAGAATTATTGAGGGAATCACTGTCTTGATATATCTCTTCCTTCTGATGAAGCCATTATTGAGTGAAACAGGTGCCTTTGTTGAGGAATGATTAGAATCTAACAATGAACTGTCCTGATCTCTATGTTGATTTGCTATTATGAAAAAGTAAAAGGGATTTATCAGCTTAGAACACATTGAACTCAATTTTCATTAAAAGGATATTAAACACTGAACAAGTGGTATAGAGTGGTTAGCATGTATCCGCTGAATTGAGGGAATCCTTTCAGGTGGATTAATTGTGTAAATTTTAATAATTAAAGCGTGTATGTTGTATAGGTTTTATGGTTTTCTACAGTATTGTTTTCTATAAAAATGTTTGATTAAATGATAATTTAAAACTAAAAAAACAATTGGAATTATATCACTTGTATTCTAACATAGTGGTTCTCAACCTTTTTTTGATTGGGACACACCTGACAGATGGTTCTCACACACTGAACATGTGACTGTCATGGGGCTAAATGTAAACATACACTCTACATTCAAAGGAACCCCCCGACCTCTGATATGGGTGCAGAGCTGAACTAGGGCATTACCCGTACAATTTACCATGCAAAAAGCTATTCTAGTGCTAGTGAAATCTTAGTAAAAGCAAAAGAACTCCCTCTACTAGCAGCCGCAATAGCCCATCTTATGAAAAGAGAGTAATTTACCACCAATGCATCCTATTGAGAAAACACACAAATAAGATTGATACAAAATGCCTACATGCTAGTAAAATACCTCACCTCAGTCAAACACAAAAAAAATGCCCTTCACCAAGTACAGAAAGACCACAGATTATAAATAAGGAGACAGAAACTGGAATGGAAACCCAAATAAGCCACTCAGTATGCAGTGCAAACCTGGCGAAATGGAAAGAGAAATATAGCACCTAACACAGGCCTGGATTTAATGCAAAAATATTGCATGTGATAGGAAAAGGGGTGTGTTTTATGGTAATAGGCAGTTTATTGCAAAGTGCACTAATACCTATGTGAAATGCTAACCTTTTCACACTTTGCAATGCATTCAGAATTGTTGTATTTCCTGCATACAACCACTGGGTGGACCATTTTTAGTAGTTTTGAAGCTCCCAGAGACCCAGCAATATATGAGAGAGAGTGAGAGAGAGAGAGAAAGAGAGAAGAACCTAGCCATAATGCCCTCACACTAGATAGGTATTTATATCTCTATGGGAAGCCCACCTAGTAACTCGAGGTGAGGTTTGGGTATTAGTGCAGGGTTTAGGGGCCACTTTGACATTCAAAGTGAGACATAAGAACAGCACAGTGCTCTCTTGTGAAGATTTGATGACCTTCGGAGTAAGGAAACTCACCCAAAGATGAGATTTGTGCAATGTTCTCTCAACCTAGCTTGATGGTCATCAAATCTTCACAAGAGAGCACTGTGCTGTTCTTATGTCTCACTTTGAATGTCAAAGTGGCCCCTAACCCCTACACTAATACCCAAACATCACCTTGTGTACTAGTGGGCTTCCCATAGAGATATAAATACCTATCTAGTGTGAGGGCATTATGGCTAGGTTCTCTCTCTCTCTCTCTCCCTCTCCCTCCTGTGAGCCCACTCCTCCTCTTTTTCAGATTTGCATCGCACCATGCATTATGGTGCTATCGCATGCATTAAAGGCACTTAACGCATGTGAAAACGCGATTTTATAAATGACCCCCAAGATCTGCAATAATGCACAAAATTAATCTGCACAAAGTTATACCTGCAATATGGAACACACTCAAACAGTAACAACCCTACCTATGAAAAGGCAACACTACAAATATTAAACCAGGCCCTAAACACTAATACACTTTCTATGAGGAAAACAGAATAAGCCAACCTGCTATAGATCCCCACATAGAAATAACTGTAAAACTATACTAATACATGTTACAAACAGTTGATGAACAGAATATCATCCAACAATTAAAACTCATAAATATTCAAAATTGTCCAAATGCCAATAAAATATTCAAAACAGCAGACCACATAATATCCAATAATAAAATGGCAGTCAGTCAATCAAGAAAAATAAACTTAAAAAGCCACCTTTACTTACCCTCTCTAGCAACTCTCCTACTCCTTTCCCTTGCAGGCCAAAATCACACCCCAGAAGCAGCAGTGGCTACTGAAGCTCTGTCCTCATGGTCCTCTTCCTTAGGGCCCACAACTAGTCACAAACACACACCAATTAGACCCCCTGACCAGTCTGTATCTCTCACACATACCAGTCATCTCCTCCTCCTCCAGCTCCTGTGGCCCGAGAATGAAGAATCCCATTAGCTGTGGGGGCTAACTCTGTTCTTTCTCCCATCGCTGATCGCCGGATTGTACTTCATTTTGGTCTGGGCCTGCCCTGCTGGCGGTACTTTATGCAGCATGGTCTTCTCTTCTTCCCGTGCACCTCACTGTACATCACTTCCTGTTCTGAGCCATGGGGGTGAAAGAAGGGCCATGCCGCTGATGTTGCCAGATTCCACTAACGCTGCTGCCATTCCTGCCTGAACAGAACAGCAGCAGTATTAGTGGAAGAATATCTGCATCTTGCTGCGATGGAGGAGAGGGAGGAAAGCACCAAGAAGTCGCAACACACCTGCCGGTGCTTGGACACACTGGTTGAGAATTGCTGTTTTAACACATCATGTTCACTTTATGTTTTGTGTATTAATGCATGAACACAAATATTTATATCTGCCTAAAGTGATTGTGTACTATATATATAATATACTGTATACACACACACAGATATCTCTATTTATTTGCTTATAGAACTATATATAAATATTTATTTATTTATTTATTTATTTCACCAGCCACCGCTTGGAGAAGAGGAAATGCAATACTGCTACTTGTGTGACTCAACGCCTGGCAGATTTTTTAGTTCGATCAAGCAACATATCGGAACTATTTATTCACCAACCAATGTGGGGCTCATATACTTATGGAAAAAGGGACAGTGCTGGTCTTCTAATTGGAGAGCCTTTTAATTATCTACAGTTTTAGAGAGTAAATTTATCAATCTTACCATAGCTCTAATTAGGAGCTTCTTTTCCCCTCACTCAACATATATAAACATCTTTTTCATCAACACCTGTACATTTAACAGTGCCTTGTTTCTTTCTGTATGTATGGTGACAGTTACATTCATAATTTCTATATGCATGTACATAACATGCATTCACCATTGGTTTTAATTTGTAAAAAATAGAATGGATTTCATAAGATTTCTGTAAAAAAAAAATAGCAAAAATAAAATGGAAATGTAATTGCTACAAGTTTTTTTTAAATTAAACTTCTGAAAAGACTCTAGTGCTATGTATGTCTTTACATTCCATTTGTGGGAGAAACTACAAATGTTTGCAAATATACATAAAAGAGTATGCAATCTGACACACAGGAATAAAAGGGATGAACTCATCCAGGATGAGTCATATGGAACTAAGATCCTCTATGACATCCTTGAAGAGTTTCAAGACTCACATCTACATACCATCAGATAGATGGAACTCCATCTGCTGCCTACATCCTGAAAAACCCAGTGCAGAGGCTCTTTACTGCTTCCTGCTTCTCATGGAGCTGCTGCCTACTCTTCACGCTCTAGTGAAAATGTCCTAGTTTACTGCACCTCTGTCAGTTCCATTAGGACTAAGCTGCCATATTCCTCCATGGTCCCCAGGGCATCCTTTACAGAAAGGTGCAGCAAGTGTACAACACAATAGACTGACTAATAGCCTCCATCTTCTACTGTAATTTTCATTTCTATAATTTACAATCTCCCCTACCATGATATATGCCAAGAAGACCATCTACTTTAGATATCCCATTCAAAGAAATAATTCTATCCAATGTGCCACTTTCACCCTGTAATGGTGAATTGGAGTGTTCCTGTCACTGTTGGTGCTATTTTGCTCCTCTCATGGAGCCTTGGGGTATTGATTCCTCAGTTGATACTGCTTTGTTAATCTTTTTGAGTACCATATTCAGTAATTAGGTTAATTGACAACTTATCTGGATAGCTTGTCCCATACATTCAGCTGGATAAAAGTCCCACTGAATATACTTGAAATTATTTATTTATTTATTTATTTATTTAGCACTTTTATATACCGACTTTCCAATAACAGAGTTACTGATCAATTCGGTTTTACATTCTAAACAGAAACATTGACAAGTTAATGTCTTACAATGAACAGGTAGCAGGAACTTGGATACAGATATGGGGTTAATAACATAACGTAAATGCTACGGAGCCAAATGTTGGCTAAGGAAATAGGTGATAGGTATAAGGCTGGGTATTTGATTTTTAGACTGCCAAGGATTCATAGATGACCTGATAGTTCTTTGGGGGTCTAGAGAGAACTAGAGATGATTAATATAGTTCTCTACTGGTTACCAAAGAAGGGATCCTTGGCAGGTAAAGTTCCGCAGATTGATGATTATGAGAAAGCTTGGTTGAATAACCAGGTCTTTAGTCTTTTTTTAAATGTAGTAGGGCATTGCACTGATCTGAGGTCTGACGGGAGAGCGTTCCAGAGTTTGGGACCGGCTGTAGAGAGGCTCTTTTGCTTAATGCTGTCTTCATCGGTGGAATCTGAGGTTGTTTCTGTAGGCTTGTCTCACTGGTCTAGTGGAGGTGTGGAGTTGGAGAGGTATTTTGAGCTCGAGTGGGGCAATTTATGTAGTGCCTTGTGGATTGATGAGAGCACTTTGAAGAGTATTCTGAATTGACGGGAAGCCAGTGTAGGCTTTTTAAAATGGGTGAGATGTGTTCTCTTTTGTTAGTCTTGGTTAGGATCCTTGCTGAAGCATTTTGCAACATCTGAAGAGGTTTTATGGCGTTTGCAGGGAGGCCCTAGTAGTGAATTGCAGTAATCTATTTTAGTAAGAATGATTGCCTGTAGAACTAATCTGAAATCTTGAAAATGGAGGAGAGGTCTCAGTCTTTTTAAGACTTGTAATTTGAAGAATCCATCCTTTACGATGTTCTTGATGAGA
>NW_021820273.1:0-52295 GCF_901001135.1 Rhinatrema bivittatum | reverse complement strand
CTCTTCCTGTATAAGAGGGAGGGCAGGGCTCTCTTCCTGTATAAGAGGGCAGGGCGGGGCTCTCTTTCCTGTATAAGAGGGGAGGACAGGGCTCTCTTCCTGTATAAGAGGAAGGGCGGGGGCTCTCTTCCTGTATAAGAGGAAGGGCGGGGCTCTCTTCCTGTATAAGAGGGCGGGGCTCTCTTCCTGTATAAGAGGGAGGGCAGGGCTCTCTTCCTGTATAAGAGGGCGGGGCTCTCTTCCTGTATAAGAGGGAGGGCAGGGCTCTCTTCCTGTATAAGAGGGCGGGGGCTCTCTTCCTGTATAAGAGGGAGGGCAGGGCTCTCTTCCTGTATAAGAGGGCAGGGCGGGGGCTGTCTTCCTGTATAAGAGGGCAGGGCTGTCTTCCTGTATAAGAGGGCAGGGCGGGGCTGTCTTCCTGTATAAGAGGGCAGGGCGGGGCTGTCTTCCTGTCTGCCAGTGCTGGGCAGGTAAGATTCAGGAACGCAGCAGTGCACGATGGGGCCGGGAGTGAGAACCCGATAGCAGGGATCTGGAGGGACACTTCAGGCTCCTCACAATTGCAGCCCAGGGCGATTTGTACCCTGCCCGGCTGCCCTGGGAACCTAAATCCTGAATAAAGATGAAAGATAAGTTCATCCAGCTGAGCCCCCCTGGTGGCATCGAAGCCTGGGCTGAGCAGAGATCTCTGCCATGGTGCCATATCCCGGCTTGGCACCCACTGAGCTGAAAACCCGAAAGACCTGAAAGCAAACACTTAACACAATCATAAAATCAAACATTTGTACACCGAAAGGGCGCTGGATGCATGGTGCGGCCTCTCGTGGGGCAGGGGGGGGGGGGGTGAAGCCAGGGAGAAGCCAGAGATGGCCGGGGCCTGTGGCATGTACCAGAGGCGTATGGCGCCTGCACAAGTTGAAGCCACTGGCCCTGGCCTACGACGGTGGTAGGGGAGCAGGCCTGGGAGGTTGCAAAGTACCTTCCTGCAGAGCAGAGGCGATAGCGAGAAGAGAAGCAGGAGCTGGCCAGACCCCCAGGCCACGGGGGAGGCCCAGAAACCAACCAGCTCAGTGCCAGCGGCCACTTTGGGAGCTGAGGACAGGCTGGTGGTAAAGACCTGGAAAGGTGGGAGTGCCTGGGGGTTGGCGTGAGTGAGGGGAAATGACGTGCATAAGGAGCAATTCCCTACAAGTGGTCAAGCCTCTACGGCCGGCAGCCGGGACAGACTGGATAAGCCAATGGCTTTCATCTGCTCCTCAACTGGTGCCTTAGTGGAGGAAGAGGATCATTCTAGGGTTACGTGTGCCCCTGATCTCTGCTTCCCAGGTCCCCGGGGTGCGTAAGAAGGAGTTTGATCCGTCCTGTAGCAGCTGTAGCCCTTTTTGTATGGGGGGAGGGTTTGAAGCCTTGCCCTGGATCAGATGGGTCCTGGGGCAGGGGTGAGAGATCACGTCTTCCTCTTGTCCTCCCCTGTGCCCCTCAGGCCTTGCTGAATGGCTCCTCCCCACACCTCGAGTTGCGAGGGGGCCGGGAGTCGGACATGGAGGACGTGCTGGAGAAGCAGAGGATGGAGCTGGCCCAGCTGAAGGAGCGGCTCACCATGATGTGCCGCCAGATGGCCGAGCTGGAAGAGGAACTCAATACTGCACAGAAAGATCTCATCCGATCGGAGGAGGTGAACGCCAAGCTGCAGCGGGACCTGAAGGAGGTAAGGTGGGGGGCATGATCCCCAGGTCCTCCAGCAGCAGAGGTAGTAAACTTCCAGAACCAGAGGTGACAGGCTCTGTATCTCCCCCAATACTCCCGTGCCTGGAGGTGACAGGCTCTGTATCCCTGCTCCCGTCCCCTGAGCCCTCCAGTGCTAGAGGTGACAGGCTCTGTATCCCTGCACCCATCCCCTGAGCCCTCCAGTGCTAGAGGCGACAGGCTCTGTATCCCTGCTCCCGTCCCCTGAGCCCTCCAGTGCTAGAGGTGACAGGCTCTGTATCCCTGCTCCCGTCCCCTGAGCCCTCCAGTGCTAGAGGTGACAGGCTCTGTATCCCTGCGCCCGTCCCCTGAGCCCTCCAGTGCTAGAGGCGACAGGCTCTGTATCCCTGCACCCATCCCCTGAGCCCTCCAGTCCTAGAGGTGACAGGCTCTGTATCCCTGCTCCCGTCCCCTGAGCCCTCCAGTCCTAGAGGTGACAGGCTCTGTATCCCTGCTCCCGTCCCCTGAGCCCTCCAGTGCTAGAGGTGACAGGCTCTATATCCCTGCCCCCATCCCCTGAGCCCTCCAGTCCTAGAGGTGACAGGCTCTGTATCCCTGCTCCCATCCCCTGAGCCCTCCAGTGCTAGAGGTGACAGGCTCTGTATCCCTGCTCCCATCCCCTGATCCCTCCAGTCCTAGAGGTGACAGGCTCTGTATCCCTGCACCCATCCCCTGATCCCTCCAGTCCTAGAGGTGACAGGCTCTGTATCCCTGCACCATCTCCTGATCCCTCCAGTCCTAGAGGTGACAGGCTCTGTATCCCTGCACCATCTCCTGATCCCTCCAGTCCTAGAGGTGACAGACTCTGTATCCCTGCACCTGTCCCCTGATCCCTCCAGTCCTAGAGGTGACAGGCTCTGTATCCCTGCACCATCTCCTGATCCCTCCAGTCCTAGAGGTGACAGACTCTGTATCCCTGCACCCGTCCCCTGATCCCTCCAGTCCTAGAGGTGACAGGCTCTGTATCCCTGCTCCCGTCCCCTGAGCCCTCCAGTCCTAGAGGTGACAGGCTCTGTATCCCTGCACCCGTCCCCTGATCCCTCCAGTCCTAGAGGTGACAGGCTCTGTATCCCTGCACCCATCCCCTGATCCCTCCAGTCCTAGAGGTGACAGGCTCTGTATCCCTGCCCCCATCCCCTGAGCCCTCCAGTCCCAGAGGGCAGTTCAGAAAGTAAGAAGGACAGTTTCCAGGTTCTGGTGCTGATCCGCATTTTCCCTGCTCAGATCCCGGTTCTGACCCCACAGATTCTGCGGCTCTGGCTGCTGTTTCTCCTCTTTCCCCCCCAGGATCAGACGCAGTTTTTCCTGCTCCTTCCTGGGTGGGACGTCCTGGATTTTCTCTCTCTTTTCTCAGTGCAGGAGAAAATGCATTTCCTCTTCTCTTTCTCCGGTGCTGCACTGCAGGCAGAGTTGGGCTTCTGGGAGTTTCCAGCTCAGTTTCTGTCTGCAACTTTCTCTTTCTTATTCTGTGTTGGGTGAGGGTCTGTCCGTGTCCTGCGTGGGTGAGGGAGGTGAGAGAGGCTGCCAGCGTGGAGGTTCTGTGCAGGGATCTGTCACAGTCCAGCTGGTTCTGTTTCCCTGAAGGAGGTGTATTGGGGTTCTAGGGCCCAGTGCTGCCTTTTCCTAGGTAGGGTTGGTGCTGTGCTGGCAGTTAGTGCTCTTATGGTGGGGCAGGTTTGCTCTGCAGGTGCTGAGGGTGTTTTTTGCAGGGTTTTGTGTTGGGTCACAGAGTGTCTGTAGTGGAGAGAGTTTGTGTTGCTGGGTGAGTGCAGGCAGTTACTGCTGTTATGGTGGGGCAGGTTTGCTGTGCAGGTGCTGAGGGTGTATTTTGCAGGGTTTTGTGTTGGGTCACAGAGTGTCTGTAGTGGAGAGAGTTTGTGTTGCTGGGTGAGTGCAGGCAGTTAGTGCTGTTATGGTGGGGCAGGTTTGCTGTGCAGGTGCTGAGGGTGTATTTTGCAGGGTTTTGTGTTGGGTCACAGAGTGTCTGGTAGTGGAGAGAGTTTGTGTTGCTGGGTGAGTGCTGGCAGTTAGTGCTGTTATGGTGGGGCAGGTTTGCTCTGCAGGTGCTGAGGGTGTTTTTTGCAGGGTTTGTGTTGGGTCACAGAGTGTCTGTAGTGGAGAGAGTTTGTGTTGCTGGGTGAGTGCTGGCAGTTAGTGCTGTTATGGTGGGGCAGGTTTGCTCTGCAGGTGCTGAGGGTGTATTTTGCAGGGTTTTGTGTTGGGTCACAGAGTATCTGGTAGTGGAGAGAGTTTGTGTTGCTGGGTGAGTGCTGGCAGTTAGTGCTGTTATGGTGGGGCAGGTTTGCTGTGCAGGTGCTGAGGGTGTATTTTGCAGGGTTTTGTGTTGGGTCACAGAGTGTCTGTAGTGGAGAGAGTTTGTGTTGCTGGGTGAGTGCTGGCAGTTAGTGCTGTTATGGTGGGGCAGGTTTGCTGTGCAGGTGCTGAGGGTGTATTTTGCAGGGTTTTGTGTTGGGTCACAGAGTATCTGGTAGTGGAGAGAGTTTGTGTTGCTGGGTGAGTGCTGGCAGTTAGTGCTGTTATGGTGGGGCAGGTTTGCTGTGCAGGTGCTGAGGGTGTATTTTGCAGGGTTTTGTGTTGGGTCACAGAGTATCTGGTAGTGGAGAGAGTTTGTGTTGCTGGGTGAGTGCTGGCAGTTAGTGCTGTTATGGTGGGGCAGGTTTGCTGTGCAGGTGCTGAGGGTGATTTTTGAAGGGTTTTGTGTTGGGTCACAGAGTGTCTGTAGTGGAGAGAGTTTGTGTTGCTGGGTGAGTGCAGGCAGTTAGTGCTGTTATGGTGGGGCAGGTTTGCTCTGCAGGTGCTGAGGGTGTTTTTTGCAGGGTTTTGTGTTGGGTCACAGAGTGTCTGTAGTGGAGAGAGTTTGTGTTGCTGGGTGAGTGCTGGCAGTTAGTGCTGTTATGGTGGGGCAGGTTTGCTGTGCAGGTGCTGAGGGTGTATTTTGCAGGGTTTTGTGTTGGGTCACAGAGTGTCTGTAGTGGAGAGAGTTTGTGTTGCTGGGTGAGTGCTGGCAGTTAGTGCTGTTATGGTGGGGCAGGTTTGCTGTGCAGGTGCTGAGGGTGTATTTTGCAGGGTTTTGTGTTGGGTCACAGAGTGTCTGTAGTGGAGAGAGTTTGTGTTGCTGTGTGAGTGCAGGCAGTTAGTGCTGTTATGGTGGGGCAGGTTTGCTGTGCGGGTGCTGAGGGTGTATTTTGCAGGGTTTTGTGTTGGGTCACAGAGTGTCTGTAGTGGAGAGAGTTTGTGTTGCTGGGTGAGTGCAGGCAGTTAGTGCTGTTATGGTGGGGCAGGTTTGCTGTGCAGGTACTGAGGGTGTTTTTAGCAGGGTTTTGTGTTGGGTCACAGAGTGTCTGGTAGTGGAGGGAGTTTGTGTTGCTGGGTGAGTGCTGGCAGTTAGTGCTGTTATGGTGGGGCAGGTTTGCTGTGCAGGTACTGAGGGTGTTTTTAGCAGGGTTTTGTGTTGGGTCACAGAGTGTCTGTAGTGGAGGGAGTTTGTGTTGCTGGGTGAGTGCTGGCAGTTAGTGCTGTTATGGTGGGGCAGGTTTGCTGTGCAGGTGCTGAGGGTGTTTTTAGCAGGGTTTTGTGTTGGGTCACAGAGTGTCTGTAGTGGAGGGAGTTTGTGTTGCTGGGTGAGTGCTGGCAGTTAGTGCTGTTATGGTGGGGCAGGTTTGCTGTGCAGGTACTGAGGGTGTTTTTAGCAGGGTTTTGTGTTGGGTCACAGAGTGTCTGTAGTGGAGGGAGTTTGTGTTGCTGGGTGAGTGCTGGCAGTTAGTGCTGTTATGGTGGGGCAGGTTTGCTGTGCAGGTGCTGAGGGTGTATTTTGCAGGGTTTTGTGTTGGGTCACAGAGTGTCTGGTAGTGGAGAGAGTTTGTGTTACTGGGTGAGTGCAGACAGTTAGTGCTGTTATGGTGGGGCAGGTTTGCTCTGCAGGTGCTGAGGGTGTATTTTGCAGGGTTTTGTGTTGGGTCACAGAGTGTCTGTAGTGGAGAGAGTTTGTGTTGCTGGGTGAGTGCTGGCAGTTAGTGCTGTTATGGTGGGGCAGGTTTGCTGTGCAGGTACTGAGGGTGTTTTTTGCAGGGTTTTGTGTTGGGTCACAGAGTGTCTGGTAGTGGAGAGAGTTTGTGTTGCTGGGTGAGTGCTGGCAGTTAGTGCTGTTATGGTGGGACAGGTTTGCTGTGCAGGTGCTGAGGGTGTATTTTGCAGGGTTTGTGTTGGGTCACAGAGTGTCTGTAGTGGAGAGAGTTTGTGTTGCTGGGTGAGTGCAGGCAGTTAGTGCTGTTATGGTGGGGCAGGTTTGCTGTGCAGGTGCTGAGGGTGTATTTTGCAGGGTTTTGTGTTGGGTCACAGAGTGTCTGTAGTGGAGAGAGTTTGTGTTGCTGTGTGAGTGCTGGCAGTTAGTGCTGTTATGGTGGGGCAGGTTTGCTGTGCAGGTGCTGAGGGTGATTTTTGAAGGGTTTTGTGTTGGGTCACAGAGTGTCTGTAGTGGAGAGAGTTTGTGTTGCTGGGTGATTGCTGGCAGTTAGTGCTGTTATGGTGGGGCAGGTTTGCTGTGCAGGTGCTGAGGGTGTATTTTGCAGGGGTTTGTGTTGGGTCACAGAGTGTCTGTAGTGGAGGGAGTTTGTGTTGCTGTGTAAGTGCTGGCAGTTAGTGCTGTTATGGTGGGGCAGGTTTGTTGTGCAGGTGCTGAGGGTGTTTTGCAGGGTTTTGTGTTGGGTCACAGAGTGTCTGGTAGTGGAGAGAGTTTGTGTTGCCGGGTGAGTGCTGGCAGTTAGTGCTGTTATGGTGGGGCAGGTTTGCTGGGCGGGTGCTGAGGGTGTATTTTGCAGGGTTTTGTGTTGGGTCACAGAGTGTCTGGTAGTGGAGAGAGTTTGTGTTGCTGGGTGAGTGCTGGCAGTTAGTGCTGTTATGGTGGGGCAGGTTTGTTGTGCAGGTGCTGAGGGTGTTTTGCAGGGTTTTGTGTTGGGTCACAGAGTGTCTGGTAGTGGAGAGAGTTTGTGTTGCTGGGTGAGTGCAGGCAGTTAGTGCTGTTATGGTGGGGCAGGTTTGTTGTGCAGGTGCTGAGGGTGTATTTTGCAGGGTTTGTGTTGGGTCACAGAGTGTGTGTAGTGGAGAGAGTTTGTGTTGCTGGGTGAGTTCTGGCAGTTAGTGCTGTTATGGTGGGGCAGGTTTGCTGTGCAGGTGCTGAGGGTGTATTTTGCAGGGTTTTGTGTTGGGTCACAGAGTGTCTGTAGTGGAGGGAGTTTGTGTTGCTGGGTGAGTGCAGGCAGTTAGTGCTGTTATGGTGGGGCAGGTTTGCTGTGCAGGTGCTGAGGGTGTATTTTGCAGGGGTTTGTGTTGGGTCACAGAGTGTCTGGTAGTGGAGAGAGTTTCTGTTGCTGGGTGAGTGCTGGCAGTTAGTGCTGTTATGGTGGGGCAGGTTTGCTGTGCGGGTGCTGAGGGTGTATTTTGCAGGGTTTGTGTTGGGTCACATAGTGTCTGTAGTGGAGAGAGTTTGTGTTGCTGGGTGAGTGCTGGGTGAGTGCTGGCAGTTAGTGCTGTTATGGTGGGGCAGGTTTGTTGTGCAGGTGCTGAGGGTGTTTTGCAGGGTTTTGTGTTGGGTCACAGAGTGTCTGGTAATGGAGAGAGTTTGTGTTGCTGTGTGAGTGCTGGCAGTTAGTGCTGTTATGGTGGGGCAGGTTTGTTGTGCAAGTGCTGAGGGTGTTTTGCAGGGTTTTGTGTTGGGTCACAGAGTGTCTGTAGTGGAGGGAGTTTGTGTTGCTGGGTGAGTGCTGGCAGTTAGTGCTGTTATGGTGGGGCAGGTTTGCTGTGCGGGTGCTGAGGGTGTATTTTGCAGGGTTTTGTGTTGGGTCACAGAGTGTCTGTAGTGGAGAGAGTTTGTGTTGCCGGGTGAGTGCTGGCAGTTAGTGCTGTTATGGTGGGGCAGGTTTGCTGTGCAGGTGCTGAGGGTGTATTTTGCAGGGTTTTGTGTTGGGTCACAGAGTGTCTGTAGTGGAGTGAGTTTGTGTTGCTGGGTGAGTGCAGGTAGTTAGTGCTGTTATGGTGGGACAGGTTTGCTGTGCGGGTGCTGAGGGTGTATTTTGCAGGGTTTTGTGTTGGGTCACAGAGTGTCTGTAGTGGAGGGAGCTTGTGTGTTGCTGGGTGAGTGCAGGCAGTTAGTGCTGTTATGGTGGGGCAGGTTTGCTGTGCAGGTGCTGAGGGTGTATTTTGCAGGGTTTTGTGTTGGGTCACAGAGTGTCTGTAGTGGAGAGAGTTTGTGTTGCTGTGTGAGTGCTGGCAGTTAGTGCTGTTATGGTGGGGCAGGTTTGCTGTGCAGGTGCTGAGGGTGTTTTTTGCAGGGTTTTGTGTTGGGTCACAGAGTGTCTGTAGTGGAGAGAGTTTGTGTTGCTGGGTGAGTGCTGGCAGTTAGTGCTGTTATGGTGGGGCAGGTTTGCTGTGCAGGTGCTGAGGGTGTATTTTGCAGGGTTTGTGTTGGGTCACAGAGTGTCTGGTAGTGGAGGGAGTTTGTGTTGCTGGGTGAGTGCAGGCAGTTAGTGCTGTTATGGTGAGGCAGGTTTGCTGTGCAGGTGCTGAGGGTGTATTTTTTGCAGGGTTTTGTGTTGGGTCACAGAGTGTTTGGTAGTGGAGAGAGTTTGTGTTGCTGGGTGAGTGCAGGCAGTTAGTGCTGTTATGGTGGGGCAGGTTTGCTCTGCAGGTGCTGAGGGTGTATTTTGCAGGGTTTTGTGTTGGGTCACAGAGTGTCTGGTAGTGGAGAGAGTTTGTGTTGCTGGGTGAGTGCAGGCAGTTAGTGCTGTTATGGTGGGGCAGGTTTGCTGTGCAGGTGCTGAGGGTGTATTTTGCAGGGTTTTGTGTTGGGTCACAGAGTGTCTGGTAGTGGAGAGAGTTTGTGTTGCTGGGTGAGTGCAGGCAGTTAGTGCTGTTATGGTGGGGCAGGTTTGCTCTGCAGGTGCTGAGGGTGTATTTTGCAGGGTTTTGTGTTGGGTCACAGAGTGTCTGGTAGTGGAGAGAGTTTGTGTTGGGTGAGTGCAGGCAGTTAGTGCTGTTATGGTGGGGCAGGTTTGCTGTGCAGGTGCTGAGGGTGTATTTTGCAGGGTTTTGTGTTGGGTCACAGAGTGTCTGGTAGTGGAGAGAGTTTGTGTTGCTGGGTGAGTGCAGGCAGTTAGTGCTGTTATGGTGGGGCAGGTTTGCTCTGCAGGTGCTGAGGGTGTATTTTGCAGGGTTTTGTGTTGGGTCACAGAGTGTCTGGTAGTGGAGAGAGTTTGTGTTGGGTGAGTGCAGGCAGTTAGTGCTGTTATGGTGGGGCAGGTTTGCTGTGCAGGTGCTGAGGGTGTATTTTGCAGGGTTTTGTGTTGGGTCACAGAGTGTCTGGTAGTGGAGAGAGTTTGTGTTGCTGGGTGAGTGCTGGCAGTTAGTGCTGTTATGGTGGGACAGGTTTGCTGTGCAGGTGCTGAGGGTGTATTTTGCAGGGTTTTGTGTTGGGTCACAGAGTGTCTGTAGTGGAGAGAGTTTGTGTTGCTGTGTGAGTGCAGGCAGTTAGTGCTGTTATGGTGGGACAGGTTTGCTGTGCAGGTGCTGAGGGTGTATTTTGCAGGGTTTTGTGTTGGGTCACAGAGTGTGTGTAGTGGAGAGAGTTTGTGTTGCTGGGTGAGTGCAGGCAGTTAGTGCTGTTATGGTGGGGCAGGTTTGCTGTGCAGGTGCTGAGGGTGTATTTTGCAGGGTTTTGTGTTGGGTCACAGAGTGTGTGTAGTGGAGAGAGTTTGTGTTGCTGGGTGAGTGCAGGCAGTTAGTGCTGTTATGGTGGGGCAGGTTTGCTGTGTGGGTGCTGAGGGTGTATTTTGCAGGGTTTGTGTTGGGTCACAGAGTGTCTGGTAGTGGAGGGAGTTTGTGTTGCTGGGTGAGTGCAGGCAGTTAGTGCTGTTATGGTGGGGCAGGTTTGCTGTGCAGGTGCTGAGGGTGTATTTTGCAGGGGTTTGTGTTGGGTCACAGAGTGTCTGGTAGTGGAGAGAGTTTGTGTTGCTGGGTGAGTGCAGGCAGTTAGTGCTGTTATGGTGGGGCAGGTTTGCTGTGCAGGTGCTGAGGGTGTATTTTGCAGGGGTTTGTGTTGGGTCACAGAGTGTCTGGTAGTGGAGAGAGTTTGTGTTGCTGGGTGAGTGCTGGCAGTTAGTGCTGTTATGGTGGGGCAGGTTTGCTGTGCAGGTGCTGAGGGTGTATTTTGCAGGGGTTTGTGTTGGGTCACAGAGTGTCTGGTAGTGGAGAGAGTTTGTGTTGCTGGGTGAGTGCTGGCAGTTAGTGCTGTTATGGTGGGACAGGTTTGCTGTGCAGGTGCTGAGGGTGTATTTTGCAGGGGTTTGTGTTGGGTCACAGAGTGTCTGTAGTGGAGAGAGTTTGTGTTGCTGGGTGAGTGCAGGCAGTTAGTGCTGTTATGGTGGGACAGGTTTGCTGTGCAGGTGCTGAGGGTGTATTTTGCAGGGTTTTGTGTTGGGTCACAGAGTGTCTGTAGTGGAGAGAGTTTGTGTTGCTGGGTGAGTGCTGGCAGTTAGTGCTGTTATGGTGGGGCAGGTTTGCTCTGCAGGTGCTGAGGGTGTATTTTGCAGGGTTTTGTGTTGGGTCACAGAGTGTCTGGTAGTGGAGAGAGTTTGTGTTGCTGGGTGAGTGCTGGCAGTTAGTGCTGTTATGGTGGGACAGGTTTGCTGTGCAGGTGCTGAGGGTGTATTTTGCAGGGTTTTGTGTTGGGTCACAGAGTGTCTGTAGTGGAGAGAGTTTGTGTTGCTGGGTGAGTGCTGGCAGTTAGTGCTGTTATGGTGGGGCCGGTTTCCTGTGCAGGTGCTGAGGGTGTATTTTGCAGGGTTTTGTGATGGGTCACAGAGTGTCTGTAGTGGAGAGAGTTTGTGTTGCTGGGTGAGTGCTGGCAGTTAGTGCTGTTATGGTGGGGCAGGTTTGCTGTGCGGGTGCTGAGGGTGTATTTTGCAGGGTTTTGTGTTGGGTCACAGAGTGTCTGGTAGTGGAGAGAGTTTGTGTTGCTGGGTGAGTGCTGGCAGTTAGTGCTGTTATGGTGGGGCAGGTTTGCTGTGCAGGTGCTGAGGGTGTATTTTGCAGGGTTTTGTGTTGGGTCACAGAGTGTCTGGTAGTGGAGGGAGTTTGTGTCGCTCTTGTTGAAGAAGTTTTGGCCTTTTCAGGTTTACCTGTATGGCCCAGGAATGCTCCCCTCACCGACCTCTTTGGGTGGAGGGAGGGGGATAACCTGCCCAGATCGTCTGCCTTGGCCAGCCGTTTGATTTCTCAATCCTTTCGCTTCGCTCCTGGAGCCGCGGAGGCTCCCGGCAGCATGGGCAGGTTGCCGAGGTCTGACTCCTGCCCCCTGGCTGAAGCTGTCTGTCTGTCTGTTCATGTCAGGCGCTGGCTCAGAGGGAGGACATGGAGGAGCGGATCACCACCCTGGAGAAGCGCTACCTGAGTGCCCAGCGAGAGGCCACGTCCCTTCACGACGTCAACGACAAGCTGGAGAACGAGTTAGCAAGCAAGGATTCGCTCTTCAGACAGGTACGGGACTCCCCCCCCAAGGGACGGTCTTCGCCAGTGACCGGTGGCCCTGGCCTGTGCTCTGGGTCACTGACTGGCGGCCCTGCTGCGACTCAGTCATGGGCAGCGCTGGCTCCCACTGTCCCCAGGCATCTTCTTAACCTCTGGATCTCCCCGCAGAGTGAGGAGAAGAACCGGCAGCTGCAGGAGTGGCTAGAGGATGCGAAGCAGAAGCTGCAGCAGACCTTGCAGAAGGCCGAGACGCTGCCGGAAATTGAGGCCCAGCTGGCCCAGCGCGTGGCCGCGCTTAACAAGGTAGCCCTCTTCTAGGGGAGCCCAGATCTGGTGAGAAAGGGGGAGAGCCCCGATTGGAGGCGGGGGGGGAGAGTTGCTCAGATTATGCCATTCATTTCTTTAAACCTTTTGTTAATTACTGCAGAGTAACTGTGGACAGGGAAGCTCAGGCTGTGTTTTGATTTTCTCTGCACCACCATCTTAATTAATAGAAAAAGCAGTACAAAAACAATTAGCAGAACATTTAGACAACAATAACATACTCTACCCATCACAACATGGTTTCAGGAAACACTATAACACCGAAACATTACTAATCTCGCTAACAGATAGCGTACTACTCGGATCTGACAGCGGTAAACACTACAGCTTGATACTACTAGATCTGTCCGCAGCATTTGACACAGTAAACCATAACATACTATTAAAAAGACTGGAAGAAATTGGATTACAAAAGAAAACAATTGACTGGTTCACATCTTATCTTACAAATAGATCTTATCAGGTAAAGATAAAAAACACAATATCAGACAAGATTGACCTAAAAACAGGAGTCCCCCAGGGCTCAGCACTCTCAGCAACTCTATTTAACATTTACATGCTCCCCCTCTGCCACCTACTAGCAGGGCTAGGTATCATACACTACATATACGCTGACGACATCCAACTAATTCTACCAGTTGAAGAATCAATTGAGAAAACACTGAACTTTGCAATGATGTATCTAGACATAATAAAACAACTATTAACTCAAATGGAACTAGTAATTAACATAGAAAAAATGGAATTTATACACCTTGAACGAAAAAACATTGTAAGAATTCAAAATCCCATCAAACTTAAAAACGATAAATTAGTGGAGTTAAATGATAAGGCTAGAAACCTAGGAGTAATTATGGACACTGAAATCAGCCTTAAACAACACATCAATAAAAGTAAGAGAAGGCTATGCCAAACTAATTGTCCTTAGAAGACTAAAACCCTTATTAACTCAAGAACACTTTCGCACAGTACTACAGGCACTAATATTTGCTAGCACAGACTACTGTAACACACTTTTCCTGGGATTACCATATACCACAATCAGGCCACTACAAATACTACAAAACTCAGCTGCCAGAATACTTACTGGAAAAGGCAGAAGAGATCATATCACCCAAACACTTGTGGATTTACACTGGCTCCCAATAGAACAAAGAGTACAATTCAAAACACTTTGCACAATTCATAAATTAATTAATGACAAAAACGCCGACTGGCTAAACACGGCACTACAATTACATGTCCCCCAAAGAAATCTCAGGTCGGCCAATAAAGCTCTACTAACCATACCCTCAGTCAAAACAGCAAGATTGGGACTAGAAGGGTAGGGACTAGAAGGGTAGGGACCCTTCTAGTCCCTACCCTTCCATGGCCCCCAGCGGTTGCCTCCTCTGATCCTTTCCACAAAGGAACCCCTTGCTAGACACTGCTTATTTAATTACCTGCTAAGTTCAACACTTTCATGTTAACCAAATATGTTTTTTGCTATCTGAGTTATTGCTCTCGTCTAAACTACTTCTTCTCTAATGACCATGTTTTTACACTCCCTGTTTATTGTAACTTTGTCTTTCTCTATCCGTGTTAACTGGTTGTTTTTCCCCCAGTTTATTGTAAACCGGTACGATAAGACTTGTCTTGAGCATCGGTATATTAAAAGAAGTTAAATAAAATAAATAAATGCTGAATTTAATTTTTATTGTAATTTTTTTTAATGTTATTTTATTGATTGTACTTTTGTATTGAGTTTAAGATTATGATTATTTCTGTTTTATTCTGTTTGCATTTTATTATT
This sequence comes from Rhinatrema bivittatum, assembly GCF_901001135.1. Lineage (NCBI taxonomy): Eukaryota > Metazoa > Chordata > Amphibia > Gymnophiona > Rhinatrematidae > Rhinatrema > Rhinatrema bivittatum. The sequence goes on along the minus strand of NW_021820273.1, from coordinate 38,893 downwards.
TTTTATAAATCTGTTTTATTGTAAACTGGTACGATAAGACTTGTCTTGCGCATCGGTATATTAAAAGAAGTTAATAATAATAATTAATAATAATTGACCCAAGTGAGAGAGAGAGCTCTATCTTTGGCAGGACCATTATTATGGAACACATTACCACTTGAGCTAAGACTAATGAAAGAACTAAAACTCTTCAAAAAAGGCCTAAAAACTTGGCTTTTCAAAAAAGCATTTCACAATGAGAGCGATGACTAACAACAAATACATACAACTGAAAGGCACCATAAAAAAAGGAGAATCGACAATTTTATTATTTGTTACCCATTATTAAATATTAAATTGAAACAGTATACACAATATATGATTATCCCCAAATCATATAAATAGTAACCCCAACCCATCTCTCATTTAGAGTATAATACTGAACTATGTAACCGTAAAATATTGGCACACTATGGATAACTTAGAACCTAACCAAACCTATTTCGTGCCAAAATGTAAACCGTTGTGATGTTATATTACTAAACGACAGTATAGAAAAATTTTCAAATAAATAAATCAATCTTCGGAAACCTGACCTGTCGTCCAGCAGTAGCACTAGGTTATGGGACCCTTTTGACTGCAGCTAGAAACGTGGGGGTGTAGGAAAGGGTGGGCCCCCCCTCCGTCTCATTCTGGCTCGGGCCTGCTCTACTGACTGATGGGAGAAGGGTGGGGCATTTTGCACTTGCATCTTTCCAAAAGTTTAACTGCAGTCCCCTGTCCTTCACAGAAAGACGGCAGCGACAAGGCCTGAAGGTGCGGGGGGGGGGGGGGGGGGCCCTGTTCCTATTACTCCCGCTTCTCCAGCAGGGGGTGGGCAGGGGGAAGACTCCCCTTACTGCTGCTGCTGCTGTGCGATGGGGGCATTTCTCCTGACTTAACCTGTTCTGCAGTTTTTAGTGCCGTAACGGCAGGGATTTGCACAGCGGGCTCTCTCAAGACCAGGTTGCCTCTCTGCCAGTCTGTAATCTGGGGTCTCTTTCTCGGTTTCTTCCTGCCTTTCCTACTCCTGGACCCTTCCCCGCAGGCTGAAGAGAGACACGGGAACTTTGAGGAGAGGCTCCGACAGCTGGAAGGTCAGCTGGAGGAGAAGAACCAGGAGCTGCAGAGGGTAAGAAATCCCAGGGGCCCAGAGCCACAAAGGGGCGAGAGGTCTGGAATAAGGAGCTGAGGGGGTGGTAGGTCAAGGGTAAGAGCTCCAGAGCCCCAGAGGGGTGAGAGCTCTGGAGCTGAGGACAGTGGGGGAAGGGGGAGCCGGGGGCAAGAGCTCTAGAGCTGTGGGCCGCAGGGACGGAGGACGTGGTTTGAGTGCTGGAGCCGGTGGCCGCAGGGGAGAGAGACACCTTCAAAGCTGGGAACTAAAGGGGAGGCAGTAGAGAGAGGGGGGAGTGGGGATCTCCTGAGGGGGGATATGAGCACATGTAACATTTCCGTCCCATGCAGGCCCGTCAGAGGGAGAAGATGAACGATGAACACAACAAGCGTCTGTCCGAGACAGTGGACAAACTCCTCTCCGAATCCAACGAGCGGCTGCAGCTACACCTGAAGGAGAGGATGGGAGCCCTGGAGGAGAAGGTAACCCTCCCTACCTCATTCTATGAAACCCTGATATCCATCAGTTATACGCAGCTCCCCCACAGTCAAGCACTGGCTCCTGTGTAACTCGCTCTCTTTTTCGCTGTGACTGTCCTCTCTAAGCCCCTGCTGGAGGGTTTCTCTGCCTAGCTGAGGTCTCATTTTCCCTCTCTTTCTCTGTCTCTCCCCTGCCGCTCTCAGAATGCTCTCTCTGAGGAGATAGCCAACCTGAAAAAGCTGCAGCATGACATCCTTCTCAACAAGGTTTGTAGCGGGCTCTGCGGGCATCATCAGCGGCCTGCTGCCGTGTATGGGGGTCACATGGAAATCTGTAACTGTGATCTCTGTCCTTATGGGCCAGGTTAGGGGTTCATTCACCCCCTGTTGCTTCCGCGGGGGGTAGAGGGGTTGTCTGCATGCCTGATGTGTCCAGTGCATCACTAAGGTTTGGGCCATGGGTAGTCCCAGATTGAAAGCTCAGAGCGGTGACACCTGCAGAACCTTGATTCCAATCCTACTTCGGCCACCAGTTCTCATTATGGAAGCTCTCAAAGCTGTGTCACCTGCAGACCCACAGACCCAACTTCCAGTCCCACAGTTGCCACCAGTTCTGACTGTGGGACCTTCAGGGTGGAATCACTCAGAACTGTGACACTTGCAGATCTGTTTTCCAATCCCATCGCTGCCACCATCTGTCACTGAATGACTTTTAGTACAGAATCACTCAGAGTTCCTGCAGCTCCTGTCCCAACCTCCAGTCACATTGATAATGTTGTCATCAGGATATACCTAGCGCTGCTGGGATGTTGAATAGCGGGTGTGGACAAGGGGAACTGAGCATGAAGATACCCTTGTAATACTCACGTAGCATATCTCCATTCCCTGGTCTGGGGAGTGAATGAATATGACTCACTGCTTTGTGGGGCATGCTGCTGAGCCATGAGCTGTTCTGCAGGATTTAAAGACCCAACTCCCAGCCAAATGTCACCCGTGGGCCGTAGTGATGGCACAGCATAATAATCCTCCCCTTTCTTTCCCTCCCCTCCAGGAGCAACTGTTAACTGAGATCGACAGGATGCAGGTAGAGATCGATCAGCTGAGAGGCCGGCCCTCCTCCACATACTCCAGGTATAATGCAACTTGCTCACCCCTCCTTCACCTGCTCCAGGTATACTACAACCTGTGTACCCCTCCTCCACCTGCTCCAGGCATACTCAACCAGTGTACCCCTCCTCCATATACTTCAGGTATACTACAACCGGTATACTTCTTCTCCACCTGCTCCAGACGTACTACAATCTGTGTACCTCTCCTCCTCCAGGTATACTACAAATTGTGTACCCTCCACATACTCCAGGTATACTACAACATAGGTAACTCCCCTCCACCTGCTCCAGGTATACTAAAATCTGCATACTCTTCCTTAACATACTCCAGGTATACTACAAATTACATATCCCTCCTCCACCTGCTCCAGGTATACTACAACCTTCATATCCCTGCTCCACATACTCCAGTTTTCTAGATCACTCCTTGATCCCTTTTTAAAAATTGGCATTACACTGGCAACCCTCCAGTCTGCAGGTAGCATAGATGATGTTACGGATAGTTTACAAATTTTCAATTGCGGGTCCACAATTTCATTTCTCAGTTCTGTCAGCACTCTGGGATGTACACCATCTGGTCCAGGTGATTTGCTACTCTTTAGTTTGTCAATTTGCCCTAGTACAACTTCCAGGTTCACTGAGATTTGTTTCAGCTCCTCTGAATCATTGCCTTTGAATATCATTTCTGGCCTGAGTATCTCTCTTACATCTTCCTCAGTGAATACCGAAGCAAATAATTCATTTAGTCTCTCTGCTATGGCTTTGTCCTCCTTAAGTGCCCCTTTTACCCCTTGATCATCTAGTGGCTCAACTGACTCCCTCGCAGGCTTTTTACCTTGAATGTACCTGAAAAAGTTTTTATTATGAGTTTTTGCTTCCATGGCAAGCTTCTTTTTTTTTGCCTTCCTTTTCAATGCTTTGCATCTGACTTGCCAGTGCTTATGCTGTTTCCTGTTTTCTTTTTTCAGATCCCTTTTCCGTTTCTTGAAAGATGTTCTTTTAGATATTATAGCCTCTCTTGCCTCACCTTTTAACCATGCCAATAGTGATTTAACCTTCCTTCCATCTTTTCTAATGTGTGGAATACATCTGGTCTGGGCTTCCAAGATGGTATTTTTCAACAACATCCATGCCTGAGCTAAACTCTTAACCTTTGCAGTTGTTCCTTTCAGTTTTTGCCCAACCATTTTCCTCATTTTATCAGAGTTACCTTTTTGAAAGTTAAATGCTGTCGTAGTAGATTTCTTGTTTGCGCTTCCTCTAGTTAAGTCAAATTTGATAATGTTGTGATCACTATTGCCAAGTGGCTCCAACACCGTTACCTCTCGCACCAAATCCTGTGTTCCACTAAGGACAAGGTCTAAAATAGTTTCCCCTCTCGCTGGTTCTTGTAGCAGCTACTCCATGAAGCAGTCATTTATTTCATCTAGGAACTTTACTTCTCTAGAATGTCCAGATATAACATTCACCCAATCAATACTGGGATAATTGAAATCACCCATTATTACTGTGCTGCTGATTTTGTTAGCTTCCCTAATTTATTTTAGCATTTCGTTGTCTGTTAGTTCAGTCTGGCCAGGTGGACGGTAATACACCCCCACTGCTATTTTATTCCCCTTTTCTCCTGGAATTTCTATCCATAAAGATTCAACATTGCAGTTTGTTTCCTGCAGAACTGTTATCCTGTTTGACTTAATGCTCTCTTTAACATATAGAGCCATCCCTCCACCAATTTGATCCATCCTATACAGGTATATTACAACATGTGTACCCCTCCTCCACCTGCTCAAGTTATACTACAACATGCGTACCTCTCCTCCACTAACTCCAGGTATACTACAACTTCCACCCCTCTTCCACCTGCTCCAAGTATGCTACATGTGTATCCCTCTTCTACCTGCTCCAGGTTTACTACAACCTGTGTACCACTCCACATACTCCAGGTATACAACAACTTGCTCATCCCTCCTCCACATACTCAAGGTATACTACAGCCTATGTACCCCTCTTCCACCTGCTCCAGATATGCTACAACATCTGTACCACTCCTCCACATACTCCAGGTATACTACAACCTGCATATCCCTCCTCCACATATTCCAGGTATACTACAACCTGTGCACCCCTCCTCCACATACTCCAGGTATACTACAACCTGCATATCCCTCCTCCACATATTCCAGGTATACTACAACCTGTGCACCCCTCCTCCACATACTCCAGGTATACTACAACCTGCATATCCCTCCTCCACATATTCCAGGTATACTACAACCTGTGCACCCCTCCTCCACATACTCAAGGTATACAACAACCTGCGCATCATTTTTCCAAATACTCCAGTTGTGCTACAACCTTTGTACCCCCTCCTCCACTTACTTCAGGTATACTACAACTTAGTTATTCCTCCTCCACCTGCTACATGTATACTACAACCTGTATACTCTCCTCCACCTGCTCCAGGTACACTACAACCTATAATCCCTTCTCCACATACACAAGGTATATTACAATCTATGTGCCCCACCCTAATCTATTTCAGGTATTTTATCCTACCAGGTACCCCTCTCATCCTCTTGTCCCTCTGCCAACCTGCTGTTCTCTAGCATGCAGCCTCAGTGAGTCCTGGATTGCCAGGGTACATTTTATAAAGAGGTCACAGTGCTGTGTATATGCTTATAGATATGCTATTAATGAAGGAAGAGACCTAACCCAGGAATATCCTTCTTTTTCCTTCAATCACTCTCTCTCTCTCTCTCTCTGCCCTGCTTCCCTCTAGGTCCCTCCCTGGCAGTGCCCTGGAACTCCGTTATTCTCAGGCCCCAACGCTCCCCATGGGGAGTCACGCAGACCACTACAGCAGCAGCGCAGTCGTGCGCCGGCCGAAGAGGGGTCGCTGGGCCACACTTAAGGAGGACCCCGCTAAGGTACACTGTGAGGGTCTGTCTAGCATCTCCCTGCACAACCTCGGGGACCCCTTGCATAATAATGAATGATGCTACGTATCATTTTTATAACATTATTGCATGTAGGCAGTGCTAAACAATGGTGATAAGTGTTCAGGAACAATAAATCCATTCCCTCAAAGCGGGTACCTGAGGCAATGGGTGACTAAATGACTTGTCCATATCATGTTGATGGGAAGAGCGGGATTTGAGCCCTGGCTTCCATGGTTCTCCACCCACTGCTGTAACCACTATGCCACTCTTCCTCCTAGAACAGTCGGTCCAATGCACTAATGTCTCTGTTAGCTGTGTCTGGGATGGGACAGGGGCCTTCCCATGTCTGCACTGTATGATAGTGTCACACTGATTGCTCTCCCCCAATCCTATATGCCCTGATAATGTGGTTCCTTACCCCCCCCCATCTGCTCTGTGTGATAGTGTCACACTTATTGCTATCCCCCTCTCTTATAAGCTCTGATTGCATGGTTCCTTCCTCCATCGGCACTGCAATGGCGTCACACTTTATTCAACCCCCTCCCCCCCTGTCCTCTAGGCACTGATAAAAGTGGCCCCTCCTGTGTCTGTGCTGTGGGGTACAGTGAGAAGTGTGACATTACCCCACAGCACACGTTGGTAGAGTGGTTCCTTCCCCCTGTCTGTGCTGTGTGATGGTGTCACACTTATTGCTGTCCCCCTCTCTCATCAGCTCTGATTGCATGATTCCTTCCCCCATCGGCACTGCAGTGGCATCACACTTTATTCAACCCCCCTCTGTCCTCTAAGCACTGATAAAAGAGGCTCCTCCTGTGTCTGCGCTGTGGGGTAATGTCACACTTCTCACTGTACACGGGCTAAGCGGACCATCCGGTCGGTGATGTCTTCGATGACTTTGCTCTTATCATCAATCTGTAAACAACAATTAGACATACGGTTACAGTTCCTTCCCCCTGTCTGTGCTGTGTGATGGTGTCACACTTATCAGTGGCCCCGCTCCTGTACACTGTAATAAAATGGTTTCTTCTCCCTCCCTTTGCCTTCCTTCTGGATATTTGCTCACGTAAGTACTTTCTGTGACCTGAGGTTTCTGGGGTGGGATGGGGAGTCCTATAGAAAAGAAAAGTTTCACTTTGTCTCTTCCTCCTTCCTCCACTGCCTCCTCATCCTCCCTCCATCTCTCCCTTCTCTCCCTGTCTCTCTCCTCCCTTCTTTTTCTGGTCTTCTCCCGGCTGTCTCCACTTCCCGCCCGCCCCATCTCCCTTTTTCTCTCCACCCCATCCCTCCCTGGGTTGTGGCACAGATCCTGACCCTGGATGAGCAGGAATGGGAGCGGGCGCAGCAAGCCAGCGTGCTGGCGAATGTGGCCCAGGCCTTTGAGGGGGACCTGGAGGGCTCGGACGAGGACGACCGCGACGCGCTCTTCAACTCAGCCGACCTGCTGTCCCCCAGCGGCCAGACGGATGTGCAGACGTTAGCCATCATGCTTCAGGAGCAGTTGGAGGCCATCAACAAGGAGATCAAGTGAGGGGGGGGTCACTGGGGCCTGAGGCGGGCTGGGGAGAGCAGAAGGGGGCAATCGAATCCCCTGCTCCTATCCTCTCCATTCCCTGCCCTGCCCTGCTCACTCCCCACTGCCATCAAGCAGTGACAATTATAACCAGGCAATAGCAATCCAGAGAAATCATTATTATAACCCACCTAATCAATAAATGTACACAAAAATCAATATTAGATCCCACTGTGGTAGCGTGTGCGACTGGTGGCTGGGTCACAGCCAGAGGAAGACACCTGGACTGTGCTTTAGTGCTTTTTATTTGCCATCGGCCCGCAGTTTAAAGTCAGCAGTGCTCTTCAGCAAACAAACCAAAGCAGTTCCACGGTAGCCCTTATGCCAGGGTCCACCCAATCTTTCATACAAGTAATCAGTGCGGTTCACCTTACTTCAGGCTAGACGCTAATGTAGCTCAGCTTCAAAATCCATGCAGTTCACCAGCCTTATAAATACCTGCTCCTTGCAGAACCTGGGGCTCCATCTGCTTCCCGGGGCCTCCCTAACCTTCTCAGGCCCTCAGGTTTTAAGGACTGGTGATGGGCTTCTCCCTTCACCCAGGGTTCCCTGCAGGATTCAGCCTTAAGGAGGACCAGGCGGGATACACACTATTCAATATTATATCAAGCCTAATCAATAAAAATACACACTAATCATTATTATAAAACACTGAATCAATAAAAATACACCCTAATCAATATTATCACATCTAGTCAATAAAAATATACACTAATCATTATTACACACCTAATCAATAAAATTACATAATAATCATTACAACATACCTAAATTAATAAAAATACACACTAATCAATATTATCACATCTAGTCAATAAAAATATACACTAATCATTATTACACACCTAATCAATAAAATTACATTTTATTTATTTATTTATTTAATGTCTCTTATATACCGATGTCCGTTTGCACATCGCATCGGTTCACAGTAAAACATGAACTTTATGGGCGAAGCCCTTACAAGGAACAGATAAATACAGTTAACTTTAGGGCGTAGCCCTTAACAAAAACCAAGGAAGAAATACATTGGAGGGGGGTATTGATTTACATACTATAACCTATATATATGTATATATATATATATATATATAAATAAATATAAACATAAATATTATAACATTTCAAGGTACCAAAATCAGAGGCATTTCGTAATCCAATATTCAGGCCGAGTTCACAAGTGTGGATTGGGGTTATCCATTTCGGAAGGAGTTTATGTGATGGGGGGTGACGTAGGGTAGGCTTGCTGGAAGAGCCAGGTCTTTAGTTTTTTTTTGAAAGTGGGTGTATATGACTCCATGCGGATGTCATGAGGTAAGGAGTTCCAGATAGTGGGACCAGCTAGAGAGAAGGCTCTGCTTATGGTGGAGGAGAGTTTGAAAGCATTAATGGGTTGGGAACGTAGGGTTCCTAGGAGAGCTGTGCGGGTGGGTCTGTTGGAGGTGCGAGGGGTGAGTGGAGGGTTGATCCAATTGAGATTGGAGTGTAGCAGACTTTTGTGGATGATGGAGAGTGCCTTATAAAGAATTCGGGAGTGTATAGGGAGCCAGTGTAGAGAGATGAGTATGGGGGTGATATGGTCCTTCTTTTTGGAGTTTGATAGAATACGAGCGGCAGCATTTTGTAAAAGTTGTAAAGGCTTGGTGTGTGAAGCGGGGATGCCAAGGAGAAGTGCGTTACAATAGTCTATTTTGGATAGAATAATAGACTGAAGTACAGTACGGAAATCCATGAAATGGAGAAGAGGTCTGAGTTTTTTTATTGTTTGAAGCTTATAATAACAATCCTTAATGATAGAGTTAATGAATGATTTAAAAGTCAGGTGATTATCTATAAGTACACCTAAATTGCGAACCTGTGTGGGGAAAGAGGAGGATGAGTGTGTAGGTGGAATGTCTGGAAGAGGTTGCTTGTTAGATATGATTAAAAGTTCAGTTTTTTTGGGATTTAAAGCTAGATGCATGTCATTAAGAAGTTGGGTGATGGAAGAAAGGCAGGATTCCCAGTTATGTAGGGCAGTTTGGAGGGAGTCGGAAAATGGGAAAATGATTTGCACATCGTCAGCATAAATGAAATGCTTGATGTGCAGGTTGGTAAGCAGGGTGGTGAGAGGAAGCATGTATATATTGAAGAGGGTAGAAGAGAGGGAGGAGCCTTGGGGAACACCCTGAGGCAGACTAATGGGGTCAGATTCTTTATTATCCACAAAGACAGTGAAGAAGCGATTTTGGAGATATGATTGTATCCAGGAGAGGGCATTGCCGGAGATCCCAATACTCCTGAGGATGTTGAGGAGGACATCGTGGTTGACTGTGTCGAACGCAGCCGAGATGTCAAGCATGGCAACCAGATAAGAGGAACCTGAGTCAGTCCCTCTGATGAGAGTATCATGAAGGGAGAGCAGTAAGGTTTCAGTACTGAGATGTTTCCTGAAACCATGTAGTGTGGGAGGGAGGATATTGTTTAGTTCAAGGTGATCAGAAAGACGAGAGTTGACTAGTTTCTCGAGGATTTTAGCTAGGAAGGGGAGGTTAGAAACAGGTCTGTAGTTAGACAAGGTAGCGGGGTCGAGATTGGGTTTTTTGAGTAGTGGTTTCACTACTGCTTGTTTTAGGAAATTTGGGACTGAGCCATGTTCTAGTGAGCAGTTCAGGATATTTGATAGAGGTTTGGCAATTACTTTGGGTATTGAAAGCAGGAGTTTCGAAGGAATAGTTTCAGAGGGATGCGATGAGGGTTTCATCCTTTTAAGGATGTTTTCTACTTCGAGGGAGGAGGAAGAGTCGAACGAGGAGAGGGAGACTGAAGCGCTAAAAGTCGGTAGGCAAATATTTAAGTTATTATTAGAGAATTGAGTTGTGATGGCGGAGACTTTATTATTAAAAAATTGGGCTAATTCATTGCAGCGATTTTTTGAAGAGTTAGAAATTTGTTGTGTGTGGGAGGGAGAGGTGAGTTCATAATAATCATTACAACATACCTAAATTAATAAAAATACACACTAATCAATATTATCACATCTAATCAATTAAAATACACACTAATCATTATTACATTATTATTATTTAATTATTTACCCTCCTCCCAGTTTCTAACTTCCTGTTAAAATGTAACTTCCATACTTTACCAGTTTTGATGTAAACCGGCATGATGTCCACAACTAATGCCGGTATATAAAAATGTTTAAATAAAAAAATAAAAAATTACACACCTAATCAATAAAAATACAGAATAATCATTATTATATCACACTTAAATCAATAAAAATGCAGAGTAATAATTATTATAGCCTTCCTAAATCAATAAAAATACACAATAATCAATATTATAACACACCTAAATCAATAAAAAATAACAGAAAACAATGTAAACAGAATTTACATACACTGTCTCCCCCCCATCATACCCCCCCACTGCTCCTCTCCCTGCTTTCCTCCTGTCACCTGCCCCTATCCCTCTTCCTACTCTCATACTGTTCCTTTCCCCCATCCAGGCTGATACAAGAGGAGAAAGAGACCACAGAGCTCCGAGCAGAGGAAATTGAGAGCCGGGTGACCAGCGGCACCCTGGACGGCTCTCTGGGCCGCTATCGTTCAGCTGCCTCCATCCCCACCTCTGTCACCACCTCCACCCTGGCCAGCCCCTCCCCACCCAGCAGTGGGCATTCCACGCCCAGGGTCACTCCCCACAGCCCAGCCCGGGAAGGCGAGAAGTTTGTGAGTACCATCTCTGCTGCGGGTCCCCAGACATGCCTGCTCTCTCTTCACAGTTCCGAAATGAAGGGGGGTGGGACATCGGATCTTTTCACTAGGTGGGGCTGGGGCTCTGCCTTCCCTGTTGGATACAGGGTTATACTCTGTAGATGCTATTTTGGGATGCTGGGGGTTACCGCTTCTGGATACTGTTTGAGAAGCTGGGGGTTACTCTCTGTGGGTGCTGTTTTGGGGTCCTGTGAGTTACCCCCTTTGGATGCTATTTCAGGGTGCTTGGGGGTTATTCTCTGGGTGCTGTTTTGGGGTGCTGAGGATACCCCCTTTGGGGTGTTTTGGAAGCTGGGGGGGGTGGTCACCTCCTGTGGATGTCGTTTTGGGATGCTGGTGGCTTATCCCTTTTGGATGCTGTTTTGGGGTGTAAGGGGATTGCTCTCTGTGGATGCTGCTTTGGGGTTTGCAGGGTGTTCCGTGGCTTTCATGGGCCTTTGACCTTTCGTACCCTGCACAGAATCACGTGCCAAAGGAGGACGGGCGAGAAGACAAACCGCAGGCCACAAACGAGACCACACCACCGCTCACACCACGGGCGGTCCGCCTGGAGAGGATGACGCAGGCCCTGGCACTGCAGACCAGTGCACTAGAGGAAGGCCGGGAGTTGCGGGGAAGGTAAGGTCACTGAAGCAGCCATGGGTGGCGGGGGCGAGGAGGGCACGGGATCCCAGAGGCATGCTTTGCTGGCTGAGTGGGAAGTGACAAAGGGGAGTGGATAATGGAGCTCACATTGAGGAGAGAGGGGCTACAAGTGGTGTGCCGCAGGGACTGGTCCTCGGTCTGGTTCCGTTTAACATTTTCGTGAGCGGCGTAATGGACGGGTTGTTGGGAAAGGTTTATATTTTTGCTAATGAGACCAAAATCTGTAACACTAGTTAAGCAGATAAAGTTATCTGGACAAATTAACTCTGTCCTGGAAGGCTTCCATCTTCTCCAGCTAACTTTTATTGGCTGAACAGTTAGGCAGATAAATTGGAGGCGTGCAGAGCAGCAGGAAATTAAAAACCCAAACTTATCCAGACGAAGCTTCTGAATATCGCACCCCCCCCCCCCCCGTGCTTACCCGCTGACACGTTCTCTGTTTCTCCCTTCCCATGGTCTTCCTTGCCCCCTCAGCCTGGGCCAGGAGGGCATGAGCAGTGCCCACAGCAGCAGTCAGGACTCCCTGCACAAGGCCACCAAGAAGAAGAGCATCAAATCCTCCATCGGCCGTCTCTTCGGAAAGAAGGAAAAGGGCCGGATGGGGCAACTGGGCAGCCGGGACTCCCCCTCCATGGGTAAGAGGGCCAAAGCATCCCCCTCCCCCACACCAGCTGGCTGGGGGCCTCGGGCTCGGGCAGAGGGGGCTGCCAGATCTCATCCTTTTCTCTTTCCCTCTTGTCCCCAGCCGGCACCCCTTCGGAAGAGATGTCGCCGGCGGACCCCATGGGTCTCGCCAAGCTTGCGGGGTCGGTGGAGAAGGACCGACGGAACAAGAAGAAGTAAGCTGCTTGCCAGGGTCAGGGGGGAGCCGGGAGCCTGGGCTGGGCGGGGCTTAGAACTCGGAGCAGGGAGCCCGGGCTTGGCAGGGCGGAGAAGCTGGAGTCTGTGCCGGGGGGGGGGGCGACCGACCCTGAACCCAGAGTTAGGAAGCCAGCTAGCACTGGCTTAAATCGTAGGATGAGGAGGGTGGGGCACTGGCTGAATGCTCTGTTTTGTCCCCTTCAGGCATGAACTGCTGGAAGAGGCCTGCAGGCAGGGGCTGCCCTTTGCAGCTTGGGATGGACCCACCGTTGTGTCCTGGCTGGAGGTACCATACAGGATTCTATGGGACTCTGGGGTGGGAGACTCTCGGTGTGTGCTGGGAGGGGGATCCTAGGAGCGGGTGCTTTGGAGGGGTGATGAGCAGGTGGAAATGGGGTGCATATGTGAGAAGAGGAAGTGGTGTGTGTGACAGGCGATGCGGGGTGTGTGAGAGGAGGATGGTACCGGAGTGTGTGCATGTGATAATGGGAGGGGTGACAGGGGATGATATAGTAGAAGATAAGAGTGACAGTGGGGGTGGGACAGTGTATATGACATAGCATGGCATGGGAGGGTACACCAGTTCCTGAATATCGCAGGCCTCACCACCCAGGCCTTGGCATTTGATTCTTGGCTGCCCCGGGGGCACCCGTGCATCTCTCTGATAGTACTGAGTGCCTGCCCGGCGGGGTCCTTCCTCTCCTTGGCTCCTGACATACTCTCCCGCCCCGCAGCTCTGGGTGGGGATGCCAGCCTGGTATGTCGCCGCCTGCCGGGCCAACGTGAAGAGCGGTGCCATAATGGCCAACCTGTCGGATCCGGAGATCCAGCGGGAGATCGGCATCAGCAACCCTCTGCACCGGCTGAAGCTGCGCCTGGCCATCCAAGAGATGGTGTCCCTCACCAGCCCGTCTGCGCCGGCCACATCCCGCACGGTAAGGAGCAGCCTCGTACCGTCCCATACATGGGGTAAGCCCTGTCCAGCCTCACACTGCCTCCTGGGCTCTGTTCTAACTCCTTTCCTTTCTCCTCTTCTCTTATGTCCTGGGTGTGATGGGAACTGATAACATCTGGACCTCGTGAACAGTCCACCGGCAATGTTTGGATGACCCATGAAGAGATGGAGTCCTTGACAGCCACAACCAAACCAGTGAGTCTTAGCACTGAGTTCTCTCCATCCTCATGTAGGGGTCAGAGAGGACCTGCACGCTGTGCAGCGAGTGCTCCAGCATTCTTCCCGGCTCTCGGTGCTGCAGTGGTCACAGTTCTCCACATGACTTATGATCTTGTGTTCTGCACGGTTCTCACGGCTGCCTGCTCCTCCTGCATTCTCACGGTTCTCACAGGTGCCTGCTCCTCCTGCACTCTCACAGTTCCCATGGCTGCCTGTTCCTTTTGCACTCTCACAGTTCCCATGGCTGCCTGCTCCTCCTGCATTCTCACAGTTCTCACAGGTGCCTGCTCCTCCTGCGCTCTCACAGTTCCCATGGCTGCCTGCTCCTCCTGCACTCTCACGGTTCTCATGGCTGCCTGCTCCTCCTGCACTCTCACAGTTCCCATGGCTGCCTGTTCCTCCTGCACTCTCACAGTTCTCATGGCTGCCTGCTTCTCCTGCACTCTCACAGTTCCCATGGCTGCCTGTTCCTCCTGCACACTCACGGTTCTCATGGCTGCCTGCTCCTCCTGCACTCTCACAGTTCCCATGGCTGCCTGCTCCTCCTGCACTCTCACGGTTCTCATGGCTGCCTGCTCCTCCTGCATTCTCACGGTTCTCACAGGTGCCTGCTCCTCCTGCACTCTCACAGTTCCCATGGCTGCCTGCTCCTCCTGCATTCTCACAGTTCTCATAGGTGCCTGCTCCTCCTGCACTCTCACAGTTTCCATGGCTGCCTGTTCCTTCTGCACTCTCACAGTTCCCATGGCTGCCTGTTCCTTTTGCACTCACAGTTCCCGTGGCTGCCTGTTCCTTCTGCACTCTCATGGTTCTCATGGCTGCCTGCTTCTCCTGCACTCTCACAGTTCCCATGGCTGCCTGCTCCTCCTGTGCTCTCACAGTTCCCATGGCTGCCTGTTCCTTTTGCACTCTCACAGTTCCCATGGCTGCCTGCTCCTCTTGCACTCTCACAGTTCTCAGGACTGCCTGCTCTGCCCATGTTTTGCACATTCCTAGGTTTGTCTGCTCCTCCTGCACTCTCACAGTTCCCACAGCTGCCTGCTTCTCCTGCGCTCTCACAGTTTCCCACAGCTGTCTGCTCCTCCTGCACTCTCATAGTTCCCACGACTGCCTGCTCCTCCTGCACTCTCACAGTTCCCATGGCTGCCTGCTCCTCCTGCGCTCTCACAGTTTCCCACAGCTGCCTGTTCCTCCTGCGCTCTCACAGTTTCCCACAGCTGCCTGCTCCTCCTGCACTCTCACAGTTCCCACAGCTGCCTGCTTCTCCTGCGCTCTCACAGTTTCCCACAGCTGCCTGCTCCTCCTGCGCTCTCACAGTTCCCACGGCTGCCTGCTCCTCCTGCGCACTCACAGTTTCCCACAGCTGCCTGCTTCTCCTGCACTCTCACAGTTCCCATGGCTGCCTGCTCCTCCTGTACTCTCACAGTTCCCACGGCTGCCTGCTCCTCCTGTGCACTCACAGTTTCCCACAGCTGCCTGCTCCTCCTGCACTCTCACAGTTCCCATGGCTGCCTGCTCCTCCTGTACTCTCACAGTTCTCAAGACTGCCTGCTCTGCCCGTGTTTTGCACATTCCTAGGTTTGTCTGCTCCTCCTGCGCTCTCACAGTTCTCACGACTGCCTGCTCTGCCCGTGTTTTGCACAGTTCCTAGGCTTGTCTGCTCCTCCTGCACTTTACATTTCCCACATCCTCCTCCTCCTCCTGCGCCATGCACGGTTCCTATGTTTGCCTGCTTCTCCTGTGCTTCTGTTTTTCTGCACAAGGTAACCTGAATGTAGTAACTCTTCTTCTCTGCCTTCCTTTTCATTGCTTCCTGCTCTCTAACCCCTAACCTCTGACAGGAGTCGAAGGAGATCAGCTGGGAACAGGTAATGGGTGCTGCTCCGTCCAGGGTCTGAGGGCCTCATGGCTCAGGCCGCCTGTTTCCTCCTGAGGTTGCATCCTGGGGCCTCTCTGCAGACCCTGGCCTTACCCTGCCCCCGACTTCGGTGGCTGCTTGCCCACCCTGGGCTCAGGCCTCGCAGGGCCATTAATCCCCCCGACCTGCCTTCCTCTGGCTTACCGGGTAGCCCCCTTCCAGGCCGGAAAGCCCTTCCCCCGCTGCCAGAATCTCCCCCGCAGCCTTTCCTCCCTCCCCAGTTGCGCTCTCACCCGGTCTCCCTGCTTCTCTGCCCTTCCCAGATCTTGGCCTACGGGGACATGAACCACGAATGGGTGGGGAATGACTGGCTCCCAAGCCTGGGCCTGCCCCAGTACCGAAGCTACTTCATGGAGTCCCTGGTGGACGCGCGGATGTTGGACCACCTGAACAAGAAGGAGCTTCGCGGGCAGCTCAAGATGGTGGACAGCTTCCACAGGTGAGGTGGGGCGGGAGGAGGGAGGGCGAGGGGGGGGGAGGGCGGGGCAGCGGCCTGTCTCTCACACCTGCTCTCCTCCCTGTGATTTTGGCCCCAGGGTCAGCTTGCACTACGGGATCATGTGCTTGAAGCGATTAAACTATGACCGGAAGGAGCTGGAGAGGCGGAGGGAGGAGAGCCAGAACCAGCTGAAAGGTAGCGGGACCTTCTCCGACCCCGTGCACGCTGTCCAGCCGTCTGTCCCGGGAAGGGGATGGGGCACTCTGCACTCGCAGGAGTCTTCAGCAATGCAAGTTCCTGCGTGCCGAGGCCCTTCCTTAGCTCTCCTAACCTCCAAACGTCAATGTACCTGGACAATAATTGTTGATAATCTCCACTCAAAGGGCTTGTCCCACTTTACAGCACAGTATCCCCATTCAACCCCCCTTTAAATTATTATTCGTGTATTTCTATGGGATTTAGGTTTTTTATTTATTTATTTATTTTCTTTTCACTTACTTCGCCAATGTCTGTTCTTATTTTTTTACAAAAAAAATTTTTGAAGATGGAAGAGGAAGTCTCATTCAACGACCCTTTCAATCAACTTCAAATCCATTGAGTTAATAATGTTGGTCTTTGGTTTCTATGTTTAATCACTGACATGCCACCCTACCTTTCCTATTATTTTATTCAAAACCCAAAATACATCCCACCCACTTATGTTTTATTTATTTAAATATTGCAAATGCAATTTCTTAGTTATTTAAAAGGTTTTTCCGTCTTTCACTTAGCTTATCGTGGTATCATGTAACTATGTTGATTGCCCTCCCAACATGGCCATGGTTCGAAATATCCAGATTTCTTCTTCAGGGGAAACTGTTACATGTCCTTCCATCGCAGTGAGATGGAAAATACACGAATAATAATGTAAAGGGGGGGTTGAAGGGGGATATTGTAACGTACCTGGACAAGCATTTGTGCAGCACGTGTCTGTGTGTGTCTCTGCACGTGTGTGTAAGCGTGTGACTCTCTCTGCGTGTGCTGGGTCTCTCCAGCTCTCTGTCACTGCACATGTGTGTAACCATTCTGGGTGTCTCTGTCATTTCATGTGTGTGTAACCGTGTGTCTCTCCGGCGGTCTTGTCTGCACCTGTGGGTAACTGTCTGTATGTCTTTGTCACTACACGTGTGTGTAAGCATGTGGGTCTTTCTGCATGTATACGTGCCTGTGTTTGTGTGTAGGTCTCTCGGTTTCTCTCTCCCCCACACATGATGGTTTGGTCCTATGAGCGAGTGATGTGTGCAGAGAGATGGGGGAGGTAGAGGGGGGTGCAGGGGTGAATAACCCATCTCTGTCTCTCTCCCTCAGATGTAATGGTTTGGTCCAACGAGCGAGTGATGTGTTGGCTGCAATCTCTGGGCCTGAAGGAGTTTGCAGGGAGCCTGCAGGAGAGTGGGGTGCATGGAGCCCTCATTGCACTTGACGACACCTTTGACTTTAGTGACCTGGCGCTGCTGCTACAGATCCCCACCCAGAACACACAGGTCAGGGGCCTGGGGAGGTCCTGGGGGGGAGGGGGCACTGCTGCTACAGATCCCCACCCAGAACACACAGGTCAGGGGCCTGGGGAGGTCCTGGGGGGGGGGGGGGGGGGGGGGAGGGGGCGCTGCTGCTGCTACAGATCCCCACTCCGAACAGAGAGGCCAAGGACTCAGGGGCATCGCTGCTATAGGTCTAGCGCTGCTTATGTGGTGTAGCACTATAGAAATGTGAAATAGTAGAGTTAGAAGGCTGGTTGGGGTGGCCCTTACATCCCTCTTGACTGGGATGGGTCGGGGGCAGTGTCCGCCCCAGTTCCTCACCGCTCTGTCTTTCTGTCTCATTTTTACAGGCACGACAGATCCTGGAAAAGGAATTTGCCAACCTTATCAGCATGGGCACCGACCGCAGGCTGGATGAGGTAAGGGTGGGAACGTGGAGGGGGGGTACATTGAGAGGGAGGTGCGAGACAGGGGCTGGAAAGGAGTGGAGGTAAAGCAGGAACGCCCCCCCCCCTCCCTCCCTCCCAATATTTATTCCATACCTGTCTCTCCCTCCACCCCAACCCCCTCCAGCCGGACAGCACCAAGCCCTTCAGCCGCTCCCCCTCCTGGAGGAAGATGTTCCGAGAGAAGGACCTGAGGGGGGTGAGCCCCGACTCTGCCGAGACGCTGCCCGTCAACTTCCGCACTGCCACTGTCTGCTCCATTACCTCACCGGCACTGCAGCTCCGCAAGATCCAGTCCGAAGGTATCAGAAACCCTCCGTCCCCTTCCCCATCCTTGTCACTGGCAGGACACTGACGGGAGGAAACGGACACTGCTGGGGACCCCTCCCTCAGCATTGACAGGGCACCGCTGGGAGAAAGCTCACACTGCTGGAGACCCCCTCCCCCAATACTGACAGGACACTGTGGGAAGGAAGCTTACCTTGCTGGAGACCCCCTCCCCCAGTATTGACAGGGCACTGCTGAGAGGAAGCTCACACTGCAGGAACCCCCCTCCCCCAATACTGACAGGACACTGTGGGGAGGAAGCTCACACTGCAGGAGCCCCCCTCCCCTAATACTGACCAGGCACTGCTGGGAGGAAGCTCACACTGCTGGGGACCCCTCCCTCAGCACTGACAGGGCACTGTTGAGAGGAAGCTCACACTGCTGGGGACCCCTCCCTCAGCACTGACAGGGCACTGTTGAGAGGAAGCTCACACTGCTGGGGACCCCTCCCTCAGCACTGACAGGGCACTGCTGGGAGGAAGCTCACACTGCTGGGGACCCCTCCCTCAGCATTGACAGGGCACCGCTGGGAGAAAGCTCACACTGCTGGAGACCCCCTCCCCCAATACTGACAGGACACTGTGGGAAGGAAGCTTACCTTGCTGGAGACCCCCTCCCCCAGTATTGACAGGGCACTGCTGAGAGGAAGCTCACACTGCAGGAACCCCCCTCCCCCAATACTGACAGGACACTGTGGGGAGGAAGCTCACACTGCAGGAGCCCCCCTCCCCTAATACTGACCAGGCACTGCTGGGAGGAAGCTCACACTGCTGGGGACCCCTCCCTCAGCACTGACAGGGCACTGTTGAGAGGAAGCTCACACTGCTGGGGACCCCTCCCTCAGCACTGACAGGGCACTGTTGAGAGGAAGCTCACACTGCTGGGGACCCCTCCCTCAGCACTGACAGGGCACTGCTGGGAGGAAGCTCACACTGCTGGGGACCCCTCCCTCAGCACTGACAGGGCACTGCTGGGAGGAAGCTCACACTGCTGGGGACCCCTCCCTCAGCACTGACAGGGCACTGCTGGGAGGAAGCTCACACTGCTGGGGACCCCTCCCTCAGCACTGACAGGGCACTGTTGAGAGGAAGCTCACACTGCTGGGGACCCCTCCCTCAGCACTGACAGGGCACTGTTGAGAGGAAGCTCACACTGCTGGGGACCCCCTCCCTCAGCACTGACAGGGCACTGTTGAGAGGAAGCTCACACTGCTGGGGACCCCTCCCTCAGCACTGACAGGGCACTGTTGATAGGAAGCTCACACTGCTGGGGACCCCTCCCTCAGCACTGACAGGGCACTGCTGGGAGGAAGCTCACACTGCTGGGGACCCCTCCCTCAGCACTGACAGGGCACTGTTGAGAGGAAGCTCACACTGCTGGGGACCCCTCCCTCAGCACTGACAGGGGCACTGCTGGGAAGAAGCTCACACTGCTGGGGACCCCTCCCTCAGCACTGACAGGGCACTGTTGAGTGGAAGCTCACACTGCTGGGGACCCCTCCCTCAGCACTGACAGGGCACTGTTGAGAGGAAGCTCACACTGCTGGGGACCCCTCCCTCAGCACTGACAGGGCACTGTTGAGAGGAAGCTCACACTGCTGGGGACCTCTCCCTCAGCACTGACAGGGCACTGTTGAGAGGAAGCTCACACTGCTGGGACACCTCCCTCAGCACTGACAGGGCACTGTTGATAGGAAGCTCACACTGCTGGGGACCCCTCCCTCAGCACTGACAGGGCACTGTTGAGAGGAAGCTCACACTGCTGGGGACCCCTCCCTCAGCACTGACAGGGCACTGTTGAGAGGAAGCTCACACTGCTGGGGACCCCTCCTTCAGCACTGACAGGGCACTGTTGAGAGGAAGCTCACACTGCTGGGGACCCCTCCCTCAGCACTGACAGGGCACTGTTGATAGGAAGCTCACACTGCTGGGGACCCCTCCCTCAGCACTGACAGGGCACTGCTGGGAGGAAGCTCACACTGCAGGAGACCCTTCCCCCACCAGTGACTGCTGGGAATCCCAGCAGGACAGACTGACTGCCCTCATCCCCTCATGCCTGGCATCCCAGGCAGGGCTGCATCCAGTGAAGGGTGTGTGTGGGAGGGGGATGGCTGGAGCAGGGGATCCTGGGGCCTTCACGCTCTCCTCCTCTCTTGCAGGAAGTTCCTCAGGAAGCCAGCGAGCTGACATGTCAGTCAGAACGTACTCCTGTTAATGCAGGCCGGGCATGGTGAGTGTCCTGGGGAGAGGCGAGAGGGAGAGGAGAGGGAAGGTGGGATCACAGGGAGGCGGGAGGGAGGAAGAGGGGATAGCCAGGGGAATTGTGGGGAGAGGCTGAGCTCTGACTGTGTTCCCCCCTCTCTTACAGGTGACAGTATTGTGGCAATAAGACCACTGCAGGCACTTTCTGACGCCGTCGTGGGCTGGCTGAGCGGGGACTGGCACTTCTCTCACTGGACGAGGGGGGGGGGGGGGCAGCTGCTCACCACCACCTTGGAAAGGGTGGGGGGAAGGGGGTAATATCAAGAAGATACCCCCATCACCCCCCCCCCCCCCAGTCTCTGCTCTTTTGTTCTGCACTTGAAATGCCGCCACGTGGGGTATTAATAGTAAGGGGAGGGGGACGAGGGCATCCAGGTCCCTGCTTCCTGGGGGTGGGGGGCGGGGAGCCCTTGGGTTTTTTTTAAATGTGAACTTATCTGCGTGGCACGCAGAATGCAGACGTCTTGCTGCTGGTGGCCTTCAGCAGAAGGACTTACCCCCAGGAGGGTGGGGGTGGGGATGTTAATGATGCATTGGTGCTGGTCCTGCTCTGGGGTAGAGATGGCAGGGCCAGATCCAGTTCTAGTCTTGTATATGCATGGATTTGTTGCCCTCATCTCCCAGGGGAAAGGGATTGGGCAACACAAGAACTGGATCAGCCTGCCCTGATGGCTTGGGGTAAAGCGGCAGTCACTGAGAGAGAGAGATGGAGTGACTGTGAGGAGCCCTGTACATAGTCCCCCACCCCCGTTTCCTATATGTCACCCAGGTAGTTACTGGAGGTGGGCCCCAGACCCCGTTCTCTGTATATCACTCAGGTACAGTGACTGTGGGTGGGCCCCAGACCCCCTTCTCTGTATATCACACAGGTACGGTCACTGTGGGTGGGGCCCAGGCCCCCTTCTCTGTATATCACACAGGTATGGTCACTGTGGGTGGGCCCCAGACCCCCTTCTCTGTATATCACACAGGTACGGTGACTGTGGGTGGGCCCCAGGCCCCATTTCCTATATGTCGCACGTCTATCATTGTTATGGGTAGGCCCCAGGCCCCATTTCCTGTAAGTCACCAAGGTACAGTTAGTGTGGTAGGCCCCAGACCCTATTTTCTGTATATCACACAGGTACAGTGACTGTAAGTGGGCCCCAGCCCCTGTTTCCTATATATCACACAAGTATAGTTGCTATGGGTAGGCATCAGGCCTCGTTTCCTGTATGTCACCCACGTACAATTACTGTGGGCAGGCTCCAAGGCCTGTTCCCCATATGTCACACAGGCACAGTCACTAGATAGGCACCAGGTCCCATTCTCAGTACATCAAGCAGGAACAGTTCCTGTGACTAGGATCCAAGCCCGTAAACCATATATCACGCAGGTACAGTACTATGGGTAGGCTCCAGGCCCCGTTCCCCGTATGTCACACAGGTGCAATGACTGTAGGTATGCCCCAGGCCCTGTTCTCTGTTTGTCATGCAGGTACAGTTAGTGTGGGGAGGTCCCAGGCCCTGTTCCCCGTATGTCACACAGGTATAGTGACCGGGAGTAGGCCCCAGGCTCCATGTCTGCTATGTCACACACGTACTGTTACGGTGGATAAGCTCCAGGCCCTGTTCTCTGTATGTCATGCAGGGAGAGTTACTGTGGGTAGGCTCCAGGCCCCGTTCCCCATATGTCACACAGGTGCAATGACTGTAGGTATGCCCCAGGCCCTGTTCTCTGTTTGTCATGCAGGTACAGTTAGTGTGGGGAGGTCCCAGGCCCTGTTCTCAGTATGTCACAAAGGTAGAGTGACCGGGAGTAGGCCCCAGGCTCCATGTCTGTTATGTCACACACGTACTGTTACGGTGGATAAGCTCCAGGCCCTGTTCTCTGTATGTCATGCAGGGAGAGTTACTGTGGGTAGGCCTCAGGCTCTGTTTTCTCTATGTCACACAGGGACATTCAGCATGGCTAGCCTTCAGGCCCCATCCCCGGAGGTGGGTAGATCCTTTGACTTAGCCTTATGGAGGGTTCGCCTGTACCCAGACCTGCTGTTGGTTTTCTTATGACCAGTGTTGCCCTTGGCTGCCTTATTTTGGCTCTCCTTTCCTCTCCAGCTTGAGGCTAAGTGACATTCTCTCAGCCTTTCCTCAGCATGGCTCGTCCTAGCTCGGGCTCATGGTGGTCCTGTCTGGGCGCCATTACTGCCCTCCTTTGTCCCAGGCTTTTCCCTCATCCCTATGCCCCCTTTCGATTGAAGGGTTGAGGGTGGCGCCTGCCTTTCCCAGCGATATTCCCCCTCTCCCCCTCTCTGAAAAGACTCCCTTTAGATTTTCTCTCGCTCTCCCTCTTGCCCGGCGTGCAGAAGAGTAGGCATGGACGCCTGGGATGGAAAGGGGAGGAATGGAGCCATGTGTCGGAGTACGGTGAATGGCTAAGAGGGGGTCGAATAAAGCTGCTTTGCCATCAGCCCTTTTCCATCCAGCTGGGGGAGACCTGATCCGTAGAGCTGACCTAACCTCCTGGCATGACGGAAAATCAGCTGCATGAAGGAAGGGGGGGGGAAGCTCGTGTGGGGATGGGGTTTGGGGTGGGGTGGGGGAGGGAGTGGTTTGTCTCCGTTTACATTACTGAAATGCTGCCTCTTTCCAGAGGAAGCTTCGGTGGGGATGGGTGGGGGTGGGGCACTCAGGCTGCCAATTGTATAATATTAACTGTATTTATATGTATAATGTTATATTGTGTTGGAACTGTGTAAATGATTTTTGAATGTTAACTTTTTAATTTTTGTATTGCTTTTGCATGAAATTAAGAAGCTGGGGGGGGGGGGGGAAGGGGCACCATTGCCTCGCTGAGAGAACGGGGAAAGAGAAGGGGGGGAGGGAAGCTGCTCCCCTGGTCTCTGCAGCGGGTGGCCGGTGGGATGGGGAGGGGTCTCCCTGTTATACAGATACTATTTTTCTTCCCGCTGTGATGGCACTTGTCAGACGCCCCCCCCCCCCCCCCCCCGTGTGAATGATGTGATGAATTCTGTTTCTGGAAGAAAAAAAAAAAAAAAGAGAGAAGATTGAAACCCGGACCCCGCTGCGGCTGGGCTGTGCGTGTGCCTGATTTCTCCATGTGCTGGCTTGCCACCGGGAGGATGACTGCATTCAGCGTGCACTCTCTCTCTCTCTCTCTGGCACTGTCAGCCCCTGCGCTCTCGGCGCTGCACTGCAGTCTCTCTGGTATTTTCAGCCCCTGTGTTGTGCTGGAGTCTCCCTCTGATATTTTCAGTTCCCTGTAGGTACCCGTATCAGTCCAGACTGCTGGGTTTTGCCTCCTTTCCAGCAGATGGAGACAGAGAAAACCTTGAAGGGCACCCTCTCTTAACACGGTGCGCCACCTGCGTCCCTTCAGTGTTTCTCTATCTCCAGCAGATGAAGGTGGCAGAACCTGAGGTCCTACTTTAGCCTAAAAAAAAAAAAGAATAAGGGATCTGTCATTTAGGGATTCCCTCACGTGCCATTTGTTAGACCAAGCAAGTTTAAAAAATATATATATATTAATTAGCAAGGTTAGCCCCTGCACTCTCTGCATTTGCTGCAATCTCTCTGGTATTTTCAGCTCCTGTGTTGTGCTGGAGTCTCCCTCTGGTATTTTCATCCCCGCACTCTCTGCGTTGCGCTGCAGTCTCGCTGGTATTTTCAGACCCTGCGCGCCCCCCCCCCCCCCATGTTGAGCTACAGTCTCTCTGGTATTTTCAGCCCCTGTGCTCTATGCATTGTGCTGCAGGCTCTGGTATTTTCAGCCCCTGCGCTCTTTCCATTGTGCTGCAGTCTCGCTGTATTTAATTGTTATATTTTAATCTTCCTCCTCTAAGCTCTGCAGACATCACATTTTATGCTCAGTTCAGCAAACCAATTTTTTTTAAAACTTTTTTATTAATTATTTTGATTCTGAACACTTTGATTTCAGTATAAAAAATGAATGGCATCCCAGATTTCCTAAGAGATAAAGTGCGTTCGTGAGGATCATTTACATGGCAGAGAAACAAGAATTGCATAAAAAGGTTAAAGGTTTGTCCCATGCAGTCATGTGAAGGAGACAGGCCTGGAGCACTCCCAGGGACCCTGAGCTAATAAAAAAAAAAGCAGCTAAGTGATGAGATCAGCTGTTTAATTAGCCTTTCTGATTAGGAGAGACTTTAATTACTAAATTGGAGTGACTTCAGTTCCTGATTG
This sequence comes from Rhinatrema bivittatum, assembly GCF_901001135.1. Taxonomy (NCBI): domain Eukaryota; kingdom Metazoa; phylum Chordata; class Amphibia; order Gymnophiona; family Rhinatrematidae; genus Rhinatrema; species Rhinatrema bivittatum. Next base: position 14,110 of record NW_021820273.1, on the reverse strand, counting down.
GGAGTGACTTCAGTTCCTAATAAGGCATGGCAATTGATTTGAATTGAGTGCCATTAGTATATAATTAGAAGTCACTTTAGTTCCCCATTCTAAGTGACTTTAGTTCCTAATTGGGAGTTGTTTAAATTCCTGATTAGCAAAGACTTCAGGTCATGAATGAAGTTCCTAATTAGGAAATACTTTAGGCCTTAATTAGGAGTGACTTCTATTTCTGATAAGAAGTGGACAGAGTGACTTTGTTCTGATTGGGAGTGACTTCAGTTCCAAATTCATTCAGTTCCCGATCAGGAATGGCATTTGTTCCTAAAATGTGAAGTCAGTTTCTAATTTCGGAGTGAATTTAGTTCTCCCTCAGCCAAGACTTCACGTTCTTATTTAAGAGTGAGTTTCGTTTTCTGATTATGAGAGGCTTCATATCCTAAATAGGAATGATTTGGGCTCTTGATTAAGAGTTACTGTAGTACCTAATTATTAGGAATGACTTTAGTTCCTGATTCGACTTCATATCTTAATTGGGAGTGACTTTAGATGACATTAGTTTGTAATTAGGAGTGACTTTAGTGTATTTCCTCTTTTGAGTAATTTCAGTTCCTGATGTTCCTAATAAAGATCCACTCCTGTTCCTAATGAGGAAATGACTTTGGTTCCTGATTAGAAACGACTTTAGTTTATGAATAGGAGTGACTTTAGAACCTTATAGGTGTGACTTTAATTTCTGATTAGGTTTAACTTCAGTTCTTGATTAAAAGTAACTTTAGCTACGGTCCGTATTCTTGCTGGGTGGGGTTAGATTATAAAATAAATAAAATAGGAATGTTCTCAGCAGTGCCAGCAGTCAAATTCTCACCTATAAACAGCATTCTACCTAACATAAATAGAAATTAACTTAATAGCGTTACGCGAATAACTTAATAATAATAATAATAATAATAATAATACTTTTTGGCAAGCTCCAAGGTCCTTTGCTGCATTTTGCCAGATGCTGCCCAGGACGGAGGAGCTCTGGCACATTTTTGTGGTGAGGACCCTCCTAGGTGTTTTAACATGGACAAGCGCAATTTAAAAAATTAGCAGGGAAGGTTAGCACTGTCATGGACTCTGTGCCTCAGCTCTAATCCCCGGCTCTGTCACTGACTCTGTGTGTGACCCTGGGGGGAGTCACTTTATCTCCCTGTGCCTCAGCTCTAATCCCCGGCTCTGTCAGTGACTCTCTGTGTGTGACCCTGGAGGGAGTCACTTTATCTCCCTGTGCCTCAGCTCTAATCCCCTGCTCTGTCACTGACTCTCTGTGTGACCCTGGGGGAGTCACTTTATCTCCCTGTGCCTCAGCTCTAATCCCCGGCTCTGTCACTGACTCTGTGTGTGTGTGACGCTGGGGGAGTCACTTTATCTCCCTGTGCCTCAGCTCAAATCCCCGGCTCTGTCACTGACTCTGTGTGTGTGTGACCCTGGGGGGAGTCACTTTATCTCCCTGTGCCTCAGCTCTATTCCCCGGCTCTGTCACTGACTCTCTGTGTGTGACCCTGGGGGAGTCACTTTATCTCCCTGTGACTCAGCTCTAATCCCCAGCTTTGTCACTGACTCTGTGTGTGACCCTGGGGGGAGTCACTTTATCTCCTTGTGCCTCAGCTCTAATCCCCAGCTCTGTCACTGACCCTGTGTGTGACCTTTTCAAATTGTTGTGGGATCTCACCAGCAGAAATGTGCTGCCAAGCCCTGCGACCCAGAGGTGGCTGCAGGCTCCAATCGTCCTTATGAGAACTGTATTTGAATTAATGGTGTTTTCTACAGTTATGAGGCTATAATTTGCTGAAAGGATGATAACTTTCCATCCCTGTGGATCCGAGGAGCTGTGCCTAGGGCTTTCTTCTGAAGTGGCAGGGAGGATGGGAGAGAGGGGAGAAACGGTACTCTGGACAGACTCGGATTATTTTCGTTAAAAGAAGGCGCTCAGTTCTGTGTGTACGATAGAAAAGTTGGTATCTGGAGTCTGTCTTCTGGCAGATGGAAGTGGTCCTGGAATTCACAGGTGTATGTCCATGACATCTGTGGGGGTCCCTGCCCGCTGCTGTCTGTCCTGCAGGGCCTTGTCCGCTCGCACCCTGCTTTGTTGCCCCTTTCGAAGGCAGGCTTCCAAGGCGTGCTCCAGCCGCTCCTGACAGCCTCTCAGGGTATCCTGCAGGGGACGCGAGAAGGTAGGGGTTAAGGGAAGTGCAGGCTGGTAGGGGAAGAACTGAGGGTCATGGGGGGGGGGGTTAAGGTATCCATGAATGGGGACACGTTGAGGTCCGTATTCAGACACAGCCCAGATAGCAAAGTTAGCCAGATAAACATATCAGCAGTGCAGCCACACTATTGAATATAGCCGGCTAACATTAGGACAGCTCTTTGACTCGACCAGACTTAGTCAGCTAAGTCATCCGGCTAACTCTGAATATCATTGCTAAGGGTTAATTTAGCCGGCTATCTCAACTTCTCCCAGTTACGCCCCTGAACCGCCCCTAACTTATTAGCCAGCTAGAAGTTAGCCAGATACAGGCTGAATATAGCCGGGTAAGACATTTAGACTGATACCTATTATGTTATCTGTCTAAATGACTCTTGAATGTGGGCCTCCTGGGGACATGGGATTAAGGTCAGGGGCTGGAATTTCATACCACATCGCATCGGATGACATGAGCCAGCAGATCTGTGATGGTCAGATCGGCGGAGGGGCCCCCCAGGCGCAGCCCAGTCACGGCCGCACAGACACTGGCCGCAGCAATCACAGACGGCGGGAACACCAGGAAGCTGCAATCTGAGAAGGGAGAAGGGTGAGCAGGTGTAGTGGGTTATAAGAATGGTGGCTTTTGCCTTGTAGTCTGGATCACACAAATACACCAAGAAAATAGTAACACTGACTACAGCTTATAGGAACTATGAAAAGCTATGCTCTCTGTGGAATACACACACAAAACAGTTCTTCGGACAACATCTGACAAATAAAACACAGTTTATATTCTAAATGTTTATATTCAGTTATATGTTTAAAAATCAGTAGCAAAAGATATTTAGAGTGACCCTTCCCTCACACTTCCCAGCTGCAAAACAGCCTCCCGAACACTGGAACTCAGTACTGGAAATTCAGTCTCGGGTCTTCAGGATGGCTGATGGCGCTCTCCTTACTGAATCTGCTCTTCATCCTGATTCTCTCAGCTTGTAGGCTGTATTTTGGGCTTCCCGCCCAACTAGTCCATGTTGAAGCTGAGCTGTTCTGCTTCTAACCTAATCTTAACTTATGCAGGAAATGAACTTGGAGCCGGTCTGTGCGTTCTGAGTTCAGCTCGTTCCAACTGCCCCCTCACCTTCACGCACTTTTGTGCCTTCGCATCCTCTAATTAACTGCCTGCAAAATGTCCACACCCTACAGTAGGGTGGAGGGTCACAGTAACATCAGAGAGGAGGGCAGGTAAAGCAGCAGGTTGTCCTTGTCTACTCTCCTGTCACTGAGAATGTCTCCCAACTGCCAGTCGGGGCTGGGGAAGGGTGTTAAGCCCCCTAGGCAAACCCTTCAGTCTCGTGCCCTCCCCTTAGGCATGAGCCTGCTGGTGGCAGCTCTGACATAGCATCTACTCCTCTCACCCTCTGCCAAGTTCTATGCCACCTGTCCACAGTGCCCAGCATCCTCTCCCTCCACCCTCTGATCAGAATGGTCTCTCTCCACCCCCTCCTAGCACCTTCTCTCCATAGCTCTCCCATCCACTCGGCTTCCCCTCCATCTGCACGCTACACGTCTAGCCAGCATCCCTTCTGTCTTGTGGGGCCGTGCCTTAAAAGTGGGTAGGCGACGCTCTAAACCGCCAATCCCAAGGCCCTAGGTGGTGTGCAGTACAATATTTATAATCTTAGCACAACAGTCACTCAAACTAAAACAGCTGGCGGTTTTCGCCATCCCCTAAAATATTGGTGCCCTAGGTGACTGTCTAGTCTGCCTCATGGACGAGCTGGCCTTGCTGCTACCCATAGCATATCAATCCCTAGCCAAGTCAGTTTATTATTTTTCTCCGGGTCTCTGCCATAACCCAACACCAAGACCCCACTCCCATATCTTTTATGCAATCTCCCATCCCCGCCTTCTGCCCATTCCCCAAATCTAGCTTTAGGCACCCTGTTTGATTCACATACACTAAAAGAAATACGTAGATACAGTACACTGGGCCCCCCACCCATTCCCCTCAGCACACGCCACAGACACACGTGCACTCAGAACACATGATCAAGCTCACCGTGTGTGCACAGGGCGATGAAGGTTTCGGTGTGTTTGCGAACCACAGGTCTCCTCTCCTGGGGCAGGTACAACAGCTCCAGGAAGTGCTGGACAAAGACCAGGGGGGTGACAGCACCAATGTCCCACCTCAGGGTATTCAGTACCAGCAGCTCCAGAGACTGCAAGAGGACAGACAGCGAGGGGTGTGAGAGAGCAGCTGCAGAGACAAAAAAACAGCTCCACAGATTGTAAGAAAGAGGAAGGGAGCAGCTCCAGAGACTGCCAGAGTGAGAGAGGGAAAAAGCAATAGCATAACATAAAACCCTGCAAAAAAACACAGCACCTGCAGAGCAAACCTGCCCCACCATAACAGCACTAACTGCCAGCACTCACCCAGCAACACAAACTCTCTCCACTACACACACTCTGTGACCCAACACAAACCCTGCAAAATACACCCTCAGCACCTGCAGAGCAAACCTGCCCCACCATAACAGCACTAACTGCCTGCACTCACCCAGCAACACAAACTCTCTCCACTACAGACACTCTGTGACCCAACACAAAACCCTGCAAAATACACCCTCAGCACCTGCACAGCAAACCTGCCCCACCATAACAGCACTAACTGCCAGCACTCACCCAGCAACACAAACTCTCTCCACTACCAGACACTCTGTGACCCAACACAAAACCCTGCAAAATACACCCTCAGCACCTGCAGAGCAAACCTGCCCCACCATAACAGCACTAACTGCCAGCACTCACCCAGCAACACAAACTCTCTCCACTACCAGACACTCTGTGACCCACACAAAAACCCTGCAAAATACAACCCTCAGCACCTGCACAGCAAACCTGCCCCACCATAACAGCACTAACTGCCAGCACTCACCCAGCAACACAAACTCCCTCCACTACCAGACACTCTGTGACCCAACACAAAACCCTGCAAAATACACCCTCAGCACCTGCACAGCAAACCTGCCCCACCATAACAGCACTAACTGCCAGCACTCACCCAGCAACACAAACTCTCTCCACTACAGACACTCTGTGACCCAACACAAAACCCTGCAAAATACACCCTCAGCACCTGCACAGCAAACCTACCCCACCATAACAGCACTAACTGCCAGCACTCACCCAGCAACACAAACTCTCTCCACTACAGACACTCTGTGACCCAACACAAAACCCTGCAAAATACACCCTCAGTACCTGCACAGCAAACCTGCCCCACCATAAACAGCACTAACTGCCAGCACTCACCCAGCAACACAAACTCTCTCCACTACCATACCTCTGTGACCCAACACAAAACCCTGCAAAATACACCCTCAGCCCCTGCACAGCAAACCTGCCCCCCCCATAACAGCACTAACTGCCAGCACTCACCCAGCAACACAAACTCCCTCCACTACCAGACACTCTGTGACCCAACACAAAACCCTGCAAAATACACCCTCAGCACCTGCACAGCAAACCTGCCCCACCATAACAGCACTAACTGCCAGCACTCACCCAGCAACACAAACTCTCTCCACTACCAGACACTCTGTGACCCAACACAAACCCTGCAAAATACACCCTCAGCACCTGCACAGCAAACCTGCCCCACCATAACAGCACTAACTGCCTGCACTCACCCAGCAACACAAACTCCCTCCACTACCAGACACTCTGTGACCCAACACAAAACCCTGCAAAATACACCCTCAGCACCTGCACAGCAAACCTGCCCCACCATAACAGCACTAACTGCCAGCACTCACCCAGCAACACAAACTCTCTCCACTACCAGACACTCTGTGACCCAACACAAACCCTGCAAAATACACCCTCAGCACCTGCACAGCAAACCTGCCCCACCATAACAGCACTAACTGCCAGCACTCACCCAGCAACACAAACTCTCTCCACTACCAGACACTCTGTGACCCAACACAAACCCTGCAAATATACACCCTCAGCCACCTGCACAGCAAACCGCCCCACCATAACAGCACTAACTGCCAGCACTCACCCAGCAACACAAACTCTCTCCACTACCAGACACTCTGTGACCCACACAAAACCCTGCAAAATACAACCCTCAGCACCTGCACAGCAAACCTGCCCCACCATAACAGCACTAACTGCAGCACTCACCCAGCAACACAAACTCTCTCCACTACAGACACTCTGTGACCCCAACACAAACCCTGCAAATACACCCTCAGCACCTGCACAGCAAACCTGCCCCACCATAACAGCACTAACTGCCAGCACTACACCCAGCAACACAAACTCTCTCCACTACCAGACACTCTGTGACCCAACACAAACCCTGCAAAATACACCCTCAGCACCTGCACAGCAAACCTGCCCCACCATAACAGCACTAACTGCCTGCACTCACACAGCAACATAAACTCTCTCCACTACAGACACTCTGTGACCCAACACAAACCCTGCAAAATACACCCTCAGCACCTGCACAGCAAACCTGCCCCACCATAACAGCACTAACTGCCAGCACTCACCCAGCAACAACCCTACCTAAGAAAAGGCAAACACCAGGTCCTAGAACCCCAATACACCTCCTACTGGAAAATTGAACCAGCCAGACTAGGATAGATCTCTGCACAGAAACGCCATGCTAGCAGCATCCTCCTCACCTCGCTCACACACGCAGGATTCGGACAGACTCTCACTCAACACAAATAAGGCAGAGAAACGTGCAGATAGAAACTGAGCAGGAAACCCCCAGAAGCCCAACTCTGCCTGTAGTCAGAGGTGTGTTAAAGGGGGCCGAGGAGGACAGTCTGCCCTAGGTGAGGATGAGGGTGGTGCCAGCGACATTGGCGCAGCTGCAGAAGAAAAATAAAGCATGCATTGAGTATGCTTCTCGGTTGTGCTGTGCTGGCTGGCAGAGCTTGGTTCTAGGTGAGTCAGACAGGTGTTCGGCAGGTGATGAAGGAAGAAGTATCCTCAGGAGCAGCGGACCGGCAGGGAGCCCAAGCCCTGCTGAACGAAGACTATGCATCCTGCACCTAGAGAGCCAGCAGAGATTCCAACCCCCGTCAGCTAATGTATGAGCAGAGAAGGGGTGGGGCCTTCAGGATCTTCCTTCCCACCCACGGCAGGAGCAAGAGGCCCAACCAGGCCTCCAGAATGCTCAGCCAGAGGAGCCCTAGAGTTGAGAGAGCTTGTTGAGTGGGGTAGGGGGACATCAGCCTGTGTGTGTGGGAGAGAAAGTCAGTGAGTGTGAGAGTTTGTGTGTGTGTGTGTATATGTCAGGGAGAGTCAGTGAGTGTGAGAGAGCTATGTGTATGAGGGAGAGAGTCTGAGTGTGTGAGAGTCTGCAGGTGTATATGTGAGGGAGAGCCAATGAGTGAGTGTGTGTGTGGGGGGAGCGCCACACAGGTATGAAAGAGCCTGTGGGTGAGGGAGGGGGAAGCGAGCTTGCGTGTGTGTGAGAGAGGAGAAGTGTGTATGAGAGTCAACATGTGTGAGAGAGAGAATGAATACATGTTAGGGAGTTTTGTGTACACGAGAGAAAGAGAGGATAAAGTGTGCACCCTCCCTCTACTCCACTAATCTATGACAATCTCAGGGTGACTGGAAATCAAAGGTTCCCACGTAATGGAGAGCTGGGGTTATTTTTTTACCCTGTTTGTTTTAACTATTGGACTTTATTGATGTGTCTGCTGTTTTAGCATACTTTATTGATATTTGGTACATTTTTTTTTTAATTCGAGTTAATTATTAGATGTTAGTCAATTCATCAATTTTTGAAATGGTTATTCTTTTATTTATATGGTTTTATATTGCTTGATTTTATTGCTTGATGTTTGTGAGGAATGAAGATGCTTGCTTTTTCCATTCTTGCACTGATGCAGTTTCCGGTTCAGTTTTTTCTGCATGCTTCTGTTTATATTTTATGGTCTCTTTATTCTGCATTGGGTGAGGGTTATCTGTGTTCTGTATGTGTGAGACCGAGGTTGAGGTATTGTGCTGGCAATGTAGTTTCTGTGCTCAGATCTAGAGCAGGCTGGCTTGTTCTGCTCTCAGTAGGTGTATTGGGGTTTTAGGGCCCAGTATCATATTTGCAGTGTCGCCTTTTCTCAGGTAGGGTTTTTATTATTTGAGTGCCAGCAGTTAGTGTGGTTTGGGTTTGGGAGGTGTACGGCCTTGTAATTGCATTTCAGTTTCCTTATGGCTTTCGGGTGGCCAAGCCCACACCCACTACACATTACGAGTTCCAGATGTCGTTTTTTTTTGCAGGGTTTCTGCAGTGCACGGCAATATAATAGTCCTGTTGTGAGTGATACTTTTACCTCAGAAGACTGTATTTTGAATGCCCTTTTCCTTGTAAAAACGGTTCCAATAATGGCGTCATTGTTTAATTGTGTGTGGGGGGGAGGGCTGGCAGGAGGGAATCACACGAGGTTGGAAGCTTGCCTAGACCCAGGGCATCTAATATCCTTGCACCGGTCCTGGGTGTGGGAACAGGAGTGGGATATAAGATAAGGGGGAAAAAAAAAGGCAAGTTTTCCTAATGATGGGGGAGGCAGTGATTAAGTCCTTGTCATTTTCTGGACTGTTCTAATGGAATGTTGTTGCTATATTTATATTTGGGATCATTTGGTTGCAGCTCCCAGGTTTCTAGTAATAATGCAAGTAATGAAGGGTTTTATTTATTTATTTATTTATTTAAATAGTCTTGTGGAAAGACAAAGGTGAAATGTTTACTCTGCGCGGCCAAGGGTTTTGGAAGTTTCAACCTTGCAAAGTTGACAGCTCCCAAACCCGTTTTTCCGTGTGTACATTTTAAAAATTATACATTTGGGGTGGGGGGGGGGGGGGGTGCCAGAGGAAGTATCCGTCCCGGGTGCCAAGCACTTTGGGTTCGCCTCTGCCTGCAGTGCAGCCCCGGGGAAAGAGAAGCACAAATGCATTTCCTCCTGCACTGAGAAAAGGGAGAGAAAATCCAGGACTTCCCAGCCAGGAAGGAGCAAGGAAAACCTGCGTCTGATCCTGGGGGAAAGAGGAGAAACAGCAGCCGGAGCCGCAGGATCTGTGGGGTCAGAACTGGGATCTGAGCAGGGGCGATCCGGGCCGGCACCAGAACCCGTGTCCCATCTTCACGCCGTGTCGTTATATTTGACTCTATTCTCACTATTAGATATTTTCCTCTTATCTTAAAAAGTACACCATTACCTTGACAGCACAAGTAATACAGGAAAGGTTCCTAAGTCAGAGCGAGAAGCAGCAGAGCCAGCAGCCAGAGCCCTTGAGTACAGGGGCTGCAGGCTGATCCTTACCCAGAGCTCCCGGTCGGTGAAGGAGAGGTCTGCATACAGGCGAAGGGTCTCCGTGCTCAGAGGGCTGGTCTCCTTCAGCTTGGAGGCGAGGAGGAGGCAGGCGGACCCCAGCACCTGCAGCCGCCTCTTCTCCGTGGAGTGGAGGGACAGGAAGCGATCCAGGCAGCTGACGGCCAGCGGGAAGACCTCTGGCTCGCAAGCCTGCTCCTCACAGACCTGCCGGAGAGACAGGTCTCCTTTACACACTGCTACCAGTCTGGGGGAGAGGCAGGTCTCCTTTACACACTGCTACCAGTCTGGGGGAGAGGCAGGTCTCCTTTACTCACTGCTACCAGTCTGGGGGAGAGGCAGGTCTCCTTTACACACTGCTACCAGTCTGGGGGAGAGGCTGGTCTCCTTTACACACTGCTACCAGTCTGGGGGAGAGGCAGGTCTCCTTTACACACTGCTACCAGTCTGGGGGAGAGGCAGGTCTCCTTTACACACTGCTACCAGTCTGGGGGAGAGGCAGGTCTCCTTTACAGCACATCGCTACCAGTCTGGGGGGAGAGGCAGGGTCTCCTTTACACACTGCTACAGTCAGGGGGAAAGGCAAGGTCTCCTTTACACACATGACTACCAGTCTGGGGGAGAGTGCAGGTTCTACCTTTTACACACCTGTCCTGGGGGAGGGCCGGTCTCCTTTACACACTGCTACCGTCTGGGAGAAAGGCAGGTCTCCTTTACATACTGCTACCAGTTTGGGGGAGATGCAGGTCTCCTTTAGACACCTGTCTGGGGGAGAGGCAGGTCTCCTTTACACACTGAAACCAATCTGGGAGAAAGGCAGGTCTCCTTTACACACTGCTACCAGTCTGGGGGAGAGGCAGGTCTCCTTTACATACTGCTACCAGTCTGGGAGAAAGGCAGGTCTCCTTTACATACTGCTACCAGTCAGTGGGAAAGGCCGGTCTCCTTTACACACTACTACCAGTCTGGGAGAAAGGCAGGTCACCTTACACACTACTACCAGTCTGGGGGAGAGGCAGGTCTCCTTTACACCACTGCTACCAGTCTGGGGGAGAGGCAGGTCTCCTTTACACACTACTACCAGTCTGGGGGAGAGGCAGGTCTCCTTTACACACTGCTACCAGTCTGGGGTACAGGCAGGTCTCCTTTACATACTGCTACCAGTCAGTGGGAAAGGCAGGTCTCCTTTACACACTACTACCAGTCTGGGGGAGAGGCAGGTCTCCTTTACACACTGCTACCAGTCTGGGAGAGAGACAGGTCTCCTTTACACACTGCTACCAGTCAGGGGGAAAGGCAGGTCTCCTTTACACACTGCTACCAGTCTGGGGGAGAGGCAGGTCTCCTTTACACACCTGTCTGGGGGAGAGGCAGGTCTCCTTTACACACTGCTACCAGTCTGGGAGAAAGGCAGGTCTCCTTTACATACTGCTACCAGTCTGGGGGAGATGCAGGTCTCCTTTAGACACCTGTCTGGGGGAAAGGCAGGTCTCCTTTACACACTGAAACCAATCTGGGAGAAAGGCAGGTCTCCTTTACACACTGCTACCAGTCTGGGGGAGAGGCAGGTCTCCTTTACATACTGCTACCAGTCAGTGGGAAAGGCAGGTCTCCTTTACACACTACTACCAGTCTGGGGGAGAGGCAGGTCTCCTTTACACACTGCTACCAGTCTGGGAGAAAGGCAGGTCTCCTTTACACACTGCTACCAGTCAGTGGGAAAGGCAGGTCTCCTTTACACACTACTACCAGTCTGGGGGAGAGGCAGGTCTCCTTTATACACTGCTACCAGTCAGTGGGAAAGGCAGGTCTCCTTTACACACTACTACCAGTCTGGGGGAGAGGCAGGTCTCCTTTATACACTGCTACCAGTCTGGGGTACAGGCAGGTCTCCTTTACACATTGACACAAACCCTAAGGGAGAGACAGGTCTCCTTTGATATAGCCCTCACTACGGTGGGAGATGGCATGAATTTGGTATGGCCAGTTGAAGGGCAAGCTGGGGTACACATAAAGAAAGGTGCCCAGCTTTTTTTGCTAACCCCAACAGGGACTGGATTGAGGTGGGGAAGGGCGCAGGTGTTGGGGTAATGCTGCTGCTCCGCACTCACCTCCATCATCCACCGCACCAGGAGCCCCCTCATGTGGGGCTGCACCTCCTCCTGCACCAGCTGGAAGTAAGAGACCAAGGGCCGGTAGCGCTCCTCAGCCTCCAGCAGCTCCTGCAGCACCCGGCCCTGCAGCAGGACAGGGTCCCTCCGGGCTTGAGTTCCAGTCCAGCTTCCAGGCACAGCAGCTGCCGGTCCCCGTCCATCTCCAGCTTCTCTCTCCGTCTGCAGAGCCGGTGTTCCCCCTGTGCCCTTTAAGGTGGCACCCAGTGTCCCTATACCCCAGGGATGGCCCAAGCCCAGCCCCCTTCCCCCCTGACAGATAAAGAGGCAGTCACAAATCACAGGGAGGAAGGAGGGCGGCAACCACAGGCCGCCACAGAAACGTATACACAAAGGGATGTACACACACAGATACATACTGCGCACACAAACACAGCTACGCTCACACACACACACACACACACACACACAAAACACACAGAGCCAGAGACCCAGCTGTCAGTCTCCCTAGGTGCAGACTCGTGCCAGGAACACAAAGGAGTTCCTCTTTCTATAGAACAATCAGAGGGGTGGGGGGCTGTGGATCTGACCCTACCAGGGGTGGGGTGGTGAGCTGCGTCTGTTGAGGGGGAGCGAATGTGGTAAAGTTTGTGAAGTGCTTTCCAGAGCACAGTGAAATGTTGACAAATGAGGGGGGGGGGGGGGGGGGGTGAGGGAGGATCTGGGGATAATGTGACCCCCCCCCCTCCAAACCAGCCACAGGGAGCGGGTACTGATGCACCCTCAGGGAGCGGGGCTGGGGGGTATCAGGATGAACCGGGAGCGGTTGTCCCGGGGGATTCCCCCCCCCAGTATCCCTCCCAGTTTACATCCAAGAGAATTCTTATTCTGCGTTCTCCTAACAGAGCCTGCTTGGCTCCTGGGTCAGTATAATACTGGCTTCCTTCTTTTACTCTCTTGCGCTTTACTCCCAGGTCTGCTTACTCGCTAATATTTTATTCCTTAAATTTAAACTTTCAATATTTAATTTAAGGATAAATCTTTAATTGGTGATCACATGCATGTTTTTAAATCTCCCCTGAGCTGTCTGTGCTGTATTCATGCTTTGTGTATCAGTGTGACACCTGCATGGGGCTCTGATGAGGATCTGCTCCTCAGCTGTCTGTGCTGTATTCATGCTTTATGTGTATCGGTGTTGTGACACCTGCATGGGGCTCTGATGAAGATCTGCTCCTCAGCTGTCCGTGCTGTATTCATGCTTTATGTGTATCAGTGTGACTCCTGCATGGGGCTCTGATGAAGATCTGCTCTTCAGCTGTCTGTGCTGTATTCATGCTTTATGTGTATCAGTGTGGACACTGCATGGGGCTCTGATGAGGATCTGCTCCTCAGCTGTCTGTGCTGTATTCATGCTTTATGTGTATCGGTGTGACACCTGCATGGGGCTTTGATGAGGATCTGCTCCTCAGCTGTCTGTGCTGTATTCATGCTTTATGTGTATCGGTGTGACCCTGCATGGGGCTCTGATGAAGATCTGCTCCTCAGCTGTCTGTGCTGTATTCATGCTTTATGTGTATCGTGTGTGATGTCTGCATGGGGCTCTGATGAGGATCTGCTCCTCAGGTCTGTGCTGTATTCAGCTTTATGTGTATCAGTGTGACGCCTGCATGGAGCTCTGATGAAGATCTGCTCTTCAGCTGTCTGTGCTGTATTCATGCTTACATGTATCAGTGTGACACCTGCATGGAGCTCTGATGAAGATCTGCTCTTCAGCTGTCTGTGCTGTATTCATGCTTTATGTTGTATCGGTGTGACACCTGCATGGGCTCTGATGAGGATCTGCTCCTCAGCTGTCTGTGCTGTATTCATGCTTTATTTGTGTATCGGTGTGACACCTGCATGGGGCTCTGATGAGGATCTGCTCCTCAGCTGTCTGTGCTGTATTCATGCTTTATGTGTATCGGTGTGACACCTGCATGGGGCTCTGATGAGGATCTGCTCCTCAGCTGTCTGGGCTGTATTCATGCTTTACGTGTATCAGTGTGATGTCTGCATGGGGCTCTGATGAAGATCTGCTCTTCAGCTGTCTGTGCTGTATTCATGCTTTACGTGTATCAGTGTGACCCCTGCATGGGGCTCTGGTGAGGATCTGCTCCTCAGCTGTCTGGGCTGTATTCATGCTTTATGTGTATCAGTGTGACCCCTGCATGGGGCTCTGGTGAGGATCTGCTCCTCAGCTGTCTGGGCTGTATTCATGCTTTACGTGTATCAGTGTGACCCCTGCATGGGGCTCTGATGAGGATCTGCTCCTCAGCTGTCTGTGCTGTATTCATGCTTTATGTGTATCGGTGTGACACCTGCATGGGGCTCTGATGAGGATCTGCTCTAGCGTCTGGGCTGTATTCATGCTTTATGTGTATCGGTGTGACACCTGC
>NW_021820272.1:23561-52992 GCF_901001135.1 Rhinatrema bivittatum | reverse complement strand
CACTGTTGTCCCTGGGTACACTGGAGCCCAGTCTGCACCAGCACTGTTGTCCCTGGGTACACTGGAACCCAGTCTGCACCAGCACTGTTTTCCCCTGGGTACACTGGAGCCCAGTCTGCACCAGCACTGTTGTCCCTGGGTACACTGGAACCCAGTCTGCACCAGCACTGTTTTCCCTGGGTACACTGGAGCCCAGTCTGCACCAGCACTGTTTTTCCCTGGGTACACTGGGATCCAGTCTGCACCAGCACTGTTGTCTTTGGGTACACTGGAGCCCAGTCTGCACCAGCACTGTTTTCCCTGGGTACACTGGAACCCAGTCTGCACCAGCACTATTGTCCCTGGATACACTGGAGCCCAGTCTGCAACAGCACTGTTGTCCCTGGGTACACTGGAGCCCAGTCTGCACCAGCACTGTTGTCCCTGGGTGCACTGGAACCCAGTCTGCACCAGCACTGTTTTTTCCCTGGGTACACTGGAGCCCAGTCTGCACCAGCACTGTTGTCCCTGGATACACTGGAGCCCAGTCTGCAACAGCACTGTTGTCCCTGGATACACTGGAACCCAGTCTGCACCAGCACTGTTGTCCCTGGGTACACTGGAATCCAGTCTGCACCGGCACTGTTGTCCCTGGGTACACTGGAACCCAGTCTGCACCAGCACTGTTTTTTCCCTGGGTACACTGGAACCCGGCGATCCCAGGCAAGTGCCATTTTTGCTCCACGGTTCGACCTCGGGAGATTTTGAAGACCGCTTCAGCCCCCCGCAGCAACGCCTGCCCTACGGATCATGGGCACCGCGGGGATGCCCGAGCTCTCCGTGGCAGAACTGGAAGAGACGTTACCTTTCAATAACATCAGGCTGGGGCCCTTCAGATACGACACGGTGGGTTTCGATCGACGTTTTTCTGATTCGGAAAAAGAGGGGAAGAGACTCCACGAACAATCTTGCACTCCCGTCCCATCAGTCAGGTTCAAAGCGGTTTAAACTTTTTTCAACGCCACAGTTCCTACTAAAAAAATGGCCGGTCTACAAACGTCTGTGTGCAAGGAAGCCAACTGGAAGATGTAACCACCTTCACAGTACCAGCTCCCACCCTTCACGTGGCAAAAATAGTCCAGAAGGTACCACCAAGCCACACAGTGTCACTGTCTCTGCTCTGAGGCGAAGGACCGAGGTATCCAGCACCTCAAAACCTTCAGACACCAAAATCATCTCCAGGAAGATTTGCAAAGCACCCAGGACAAGCCCTACTGGGAGAACTAAAGAAAGAAAAACCACAGGGGTGGCTTGTTCGGTTGCACAGGGTGTCAGTGCTCGAAGGGGGTTGCATCTGCCCCTCCCTCACCCTACCATACGATGTCTGCGGGCAAACAGACTGGGGAACGCTGTGTGGAAGGAAAAAGGCAGATAATACGAAGGACCAGGGGGGCACTCCATGAAGTTAGCATGTGGCACATTTAAAACAAATCAGAGAAGATTATTTTTCACAATTAAGCTCTGGAATTCATTGCCAGAGGATGTGGTTAAGGCGGTCAGTGTAGCTGGGTTTTAAAAATGGTTTGGACAAGTTCCTGGCATTACTAGCACGGGCCTCCGTTTAATGTTTGGGTCCTTGCCCGTTGATTGTGACCTGGATGGGCCACCGTTGGCATCTTCTCATGTCGCTACGAGGCCGTAGCGGCAGGTGAAGGGTCAGCCTGCAGAGAGGAGGAGGAAGGGGAGGGCAGAAAAGAGGGGAGGTGTTGCCAGGCGGGATTGGGGCCAGAGAACTGGATTCAGGGAGCGAAAGAGAGGTGGATGCTGGGCACTGAGGGCAAGGGGGAAGAGAGAGCAGGGGAAGGGGAGGGGGGGTCAGGTGGCTGTAGTGGGGGCCAGAGCTGCTGCCAGGAAGAAGGGGTGCGGGAGGCAGTAGCGCCAGTTAACCTAGCGCTGGCCTCCCTCGTTCCATAAAACCCAGAGCTGGAAAAAGGAAGAAAAGTCATGCGACTCAAAGCCACTGCTTCTGGAAGATGAGTCACTGAAAGAAATATTCCCTGCGCCACCGGATCTGACCTTCGGGCAATCCAGCTACTCTGAAGTGGAAATGAATAAAAAAGCCCATCTTGTAAAAGAAACCCAGAGAAGAAAATAGCACAGGCCCTGCAGTGTACCAGGATGCAAGCTTTGCCAGCACAAATCACAGGACGCCACAATCACCCCCACGGGAAAACATTCAGCAGAAGGGGAGCCAGACATTAAAGGCAGGACACTGGATCACACAGCACAGGGAAGGGGATCCTGCTCCTCCTGTGATGCAGTGTATCTCATCCAGTGCAGGGAGAGTGAGGAAGCATGCTACACTGGTGATACAGGCCTGACATTAAAGGCAGGACACAGGATCACACAGCACAGGGAAGGGGATCCTGCTCCTCCTATGATGCAGTGTATCTCATCCAGTGCAGGGAGAGTGAGGAAGCATGCTACACTGGTGAGATAGGCCTGACATTAAAGGCAGGACACAGGATCACACAGCACAGGGAAGGGGATCCTGCTCCTCCTGTGATGCAGTGTATCTCATCCAGTGCAGGGAGAGTGAGGAAGCATGCTACACTGGTGATACAGGCCTGACATTAAAGGCAGGACACAGGATCACACAGCACAGGGAAGGGGATCCTGCTCCTCCTGTGATGCAGTGTATCTCATCCAGTGCAGGGAGAGTGAGGAAGCATGCTACACTGGTGAGATAGGCCTGACATTAAAGGCAGGACACAGGATCACACAGCACAGGGAAGGGGATCCTGCTCCTCCTGTGATGCAGTGTATCTCATCCAGTGCAGGGAGAGTGAGGAAGCATGCTACACTGGTGAGACAGGCCTGATATTAAAGGCAGGACACAGGATCACACAGCACAGGGAAGGGGATCCTGCTCCTCCTGTGATGCAGTGTATCTCATCCAGTGCAGGGAGAGTGAGGAAGCATGCTACACTGGTGATACAGGCCCTGACATTAAAGGCAAGACACAGGATCACACAGCACAGGGAAGGGGATCCTGCTCCTCCTATGATGCAGTGTATCTCATCCAGTGCAGGGAGAGTGAGGAAGCATGCTACACTGGTGAGACAGGTCTGACATTAAAGGCAGGACACAGGATCACACAGCACAGGGAAGGGGATCCTGCTCCTCCTGTGATGCAGTGTATCTCATCCAGTGCAGGGAGAGTGAGGAAGCATGCTACACTGGTGAGATAGGCCTGACATTAAAGGCAGGACACAGGATCACACAGCACAGGGAAGGGGATCCTGCTCCTCCTGTGATGCAGTGTATCTCATCCAGTGCAGGGAGAGTGAGGAAGCATGCTACACTGGTGAGACAGGCCTGACATTAAAGGCAGGACACAGGATCACACAGCACAGGGAAGGGGATCCTGCTCCTCCTGTGATGCAGTGTATCTCATCCAGTGCAGGGAGAGTGAGGAAGCATGCTACACTGGTGAGACAGGCCAGACATTAAAGGCAGGACACAGGATCACACAGCACAGGGAAGGGGATCCTGCTCCTCCTGTGATGCAGTGTATCTCATCCAGTGCAGGGAGAGTGAGGACATGCTACACTGGTGATACAGGCCTGACATTAAAGGCAGGACACAGGATCACACAGCACAGGGAAGGGGATCCTGCTCCTCCTGTGATGCAGTGTATCTCATCCAGTGCAGGGAGAGTGAGGAAGCATGCTACACTGGTGAGACAGGCCTGACATTAAAGGCAAGACACAGGATCACTCAGCACAGGGAAGGGGATCCTGCTCCTGCTCCTCCTGTGATGCAGTGTATCTCATCCAGTGCAGGGAGAGTGAGGAAGCATGCTACACTGGTGAGACAGGCCTGACATTAAAGGCAGGACACAGGATCACTCAGCACAGGGAAGGGGGATCTGCTCCTGCTCCTCCTGTGATGCAGTGTATCTCATCCAGTGCAGGGAGAGTGAGGAAGCATGCTACACTGGTGAGACAGGTCTGACATTAGAGGCAGGACACAGGATCACTCAGCACAGGGAAGGGGATCCTGCTCCTGCTCCTCCTGTGATGCAGTGTATCTCATCCAGTGCAGGGAGAGTGAGGAAGCATGCTACACTGGTGAGACAGGCCTGACATTAAAGGCAGGACACAGGATCACACAGCACAGGGAAGGGGATCCTGCTCCTCCTGTGATGCAGTGTATCTCATCCAGTGCAGGGAGAGTGAGGAAGCATGCTACACTGGTGAGACAGGCCTGACATTAGAGGCAGGACACAGGATCACACAGCACAGGGAAGCACCTCCCTGGGGGGAGCATTTTTGAGAACCAGGGCACTGCATCACCGACCTCATGATCAGGATAATTAAAGGACAATCTTAAACAATCCTGGAACCTAAGACTTTTGAAGTTAAAATGAGCAGACACTTTGGATTTCTTAACCCCTTCTGAGCCATAAAATTATGCCACCTCCCCATCGCCCTCTAACATCCCCCCCCCCCCCACCCTTCCCACTCACAGTATCATTCAAATGCCTTTTGTGATTCACTCACATCCTCTGTTCCTGCCCATTTTTTTGTTGGTTCAGGTCTGAGCAAGGCAGTAACAGTTCCTGAAAACTCGTCAGGGAACCTGTGGTTAGTCCCATGAAAAGATCCCTCCTTACCTTTTTTTTATTTTTTTATTTTAAAGCTTTCCTTCCCTGCATCGAAGCAGATTAACATGGCAGCCCCCCCTGCTTTCTACAGCAGTTCCTAAAGCAACGGAGAATAAAAATGCAGGACATTTCGGTGCCCCTGTGCCTCGCTCCGTGGTGCACCTTGAGCTCCACGGAGCTCAAGGTGCACCACGGAGCGAGGCACCACGGAGCTCAAGGTGCACCAAGGTTGCAGGCCGACCAACATGATAAAGGGGCATGGAACGGCAGCCCCTGCGAGGAAAGGCTGAAGAGGTTAGGGCTGTTCAGCTTGGAGAGGAGACGGACGAGGGGGGATATGATAGAGGTTTTTTTTAAGAGCGTGACTGGGAACCCTTCTAAACTGCACCAATAACGAGTGGGCGGCCCCTGAAACTTAACTAGCATAGGGTTTGCCAGATGTCTCCAGATTTTAAGGACAGGTTGATCCAGTTCCCGGTTTTACCCCCACCGCATGCTGGGAGTTATTCTGATTTCCCTGTGGCGTTCCCCAAGAAAAGCCAAGACGACAAGTGCCTGCGTGCGGGGGTGGGGGGTGTGAAACCCAGAGTGGATCCACCTGTCCTGAAAACCTGGAGCCGTTTGGCCACCCCCTAAACTAGCAGCAGATGTAAAACAAATCGTGGAAAGCAATTTTTTCACTCGGCGCTCCATCCAGCTGCGGACTCTGTTGCCAGAGGACGTGGTGCGGGCGAGTAGCACGGCGGGGTTTAAAGGAGGCTTGGACAAGTTCCTGGAGGAAAAGTCCAGCCAGGGAGAGTAAAGAAAGCCATCGCTGTCCCTGGGAGTGAACAGCAAGCGACGTATCCACACTCTGGGACCTGCAGATGGGCCACTCAGGGGGACAGGACGCTGGCCTGGATGGACTTGCGGTCCCGCTCAACATGCGGTGTTTAAGCTCTCGTGTTATCACTCTCTCTCTCTCCATTCCCTTTCCCGCCAGATTCCCTGAACCCACATGAATCTCTCTCTCCTCCTCCTCCTCATTCCCTTCCCCATCACACACCTGGGTCTCATGAATTTGTCTCTCGCCCTTTCGCTCTCTTCCTGTCCTTGATCCTGGAGTCTCACGTGGGTGTCTCTCTCCCCCCTTTCACTCTCTTCCTGTCCTTGCTCCTGGAGTCTCACATGGGTGTCTCTCTCCCCGTTTCACTCTCTTTCTGTCCTTGCTCCTGGAGTCTCACATGGGTGTCTCTCTCCCCCTTTCACTCTCTTTCTGTCCTTGCTCCTGGAGTCTCACATGGGTGTCTCTCTCCCCCTTTCACTCTCTTTCTGTCCTTGCTCCTGGAGTCTCACATGGGTGTCTCTCTCTCCCTTTCACTCTCTTTCTGTCCTTGCTCCTGGAGTCTCACATGGGTGTCTCTCTCCCCCTTTCACTCTCTTTCTGTCCTTGCTCCTGGAGTCTCACGTGGGTGTCTCTCTCCCCCTTTCACTCTCTTTCTGTCCTTGCTCCTGGAGTCTCACATGGGTGTCTCTCTCCCCCTTTCACTCTCTTTCTGTCCTTGCTCCTGGAGTCTCACGTGGGTGTCTCTCTCCCTCTTTCACTCTCTTCCTGTCCTTGCTCCTGGAGTCTCACATGGGTGTCTCTCTCCCCCTTTCACTCTCTTTCTGTCCTTGCTCCTGGAGTCTCACGTGGGTGTCTCTCTCCCCCCTTTCACTCTCTTTCTGTCCTTGCTCCTGGAGTCTCACGTGGGTGTCTCTCTCCCCCCTTTCACTCTCTTTCTGTCCTTGTTCCTGGAGTCTCACGTGGGTGTCTCTCTCCCTCTTTCACTCTCTTCCTGTCCTTGCTCCTGGAGTCTCACATGGGTGTCTCTCTCCCCCTTTCACTCTCTTTCTGTCCTTGCTCCTGGAGTCTCACATGGGTCTCTCTCTCCCCCTTTCACTCTCTTTCTGTCCTTGCTCCTGGAGTCTCACATGGGTGTCTCTCTCCCCCTTTCACTCTCTTTCTGTCCTTGCTCCTGGAGTCTCACATGGGTGTCTCTCTCCCCCTTTCACTCTCTTTCTGTCCTTGCTCCTGGAGTCTCACGTGGGTGTCTCTCTCCCTCTTTCACTCTCTTCCTGTCCTTGCTCCTGGAGTCTCACTTGGGTGTCTCTCTCCCCCTTTCACTCTCTTTCTGTCCTTGCTCCTGGAGTCTCACATGGGTGTCTCTCTCCCCCTTTCACTCTCTTTCTGTCCTTGCTCCTGGAGTCTCACGTGGGTGTCTCTCTCCCCCTTTCACTCTCTTTCTGTCCTTGCTCCTGGAGTCTCATGTGGGTGTCTCTCTCCCTCTTTCACTCTCTTCCTGTCCTTGCTCCTGGAGTCTCACATGGGTGTCTCTCTCCCCCTTTCACTCTCTTTCTGTCCTTGCTCCTGGAGAGTCACATGGGTGTCTCTCTCCCTCTTTCACTCTCTTCCCGTTCTTGCTCCTGGAGTCTCACATAGGTGTCTCTCTCCCCCTTTCACTCTCTTCCCGTTCTTGCTCCTGGAGTCTCACATGGGTGTCTCTCTCCCTCTTTCACTCTCTTCCCGTTCTTGCTCCTGGAGTCTCACATGGGTGTCCCTCCCCCCCTCCCCCTCGCCAATCTCTTCCCCTCCTAGCTCTTGAGAGTCACTTGGCCCTGCAGTTACAGTTCATTATTTTGGTCTTGGTAAGATGCAGGCTGATGATAGTAGAAACTGTAAATTTAGAAATCCCATTAAACTTCCCCTCTTTTATGGTAAAGAATGAAAAGGAAAAAAATCCCTGAATCACCTCCTCCCAGCCCCCATCTGTTTGTACATGAGACTGTGCACTTAACTTACACAAGCGTGCACTCTCTGTCCATTGCACAGCTCTCGGCCTTTCCCTACAATAGAAAGCGCACGGTGAAGAGCCCAGCCACGCGGACCCTCGCATGTGTGTATGAGAGAACAGACCAAAGAGATCCTTCCTGCGGACCCTCGCATGTGTGTATGAGAGAATAGACCAGAGAGATCCTGCTCTGTGGACCCTCGCATGTGTGTATGAGAGAACAGACCAGAGAGATCCTGCTCTGTGGACCCTCGCATGTGTGTATGAGAGAACAGACCAGAGAGATCCTGCCCCGCGGACCCTCGCATGTGTGTATGAGAGAACAGACCCGAGAGATCCTGCCCCGCGGACCCTCGCATGTGTGTATGAGAGAACAGACCAGAGAGATCCTGCCCCACGGACCCTCGCCGTGCGCGTAAGAGAGAACAGACCAGAGAGATCCTAGCAGGTGCAGTTTACAGCTGCTGTCTGTGTCTGAGCGAGAAGGCTTTGCCCCTGAGAGAAGGCGCGTGTAATGATGTTTTTGTGGACAATGCATAGTTATCGTAACTAAAGCTTGTCTAGTTACGGGAGGGTGAAGAGCCCAGTACTGTAGGTGGCGGAGGGTAGATGGACGCGTGTGCTGCATGGCTTCAGGTCCTCTCTTACTTCATGCAGTGATATATGCCAGTACACTGTATTCTCTTGTCAAAATATACCCATAAACTATTCACACAGCTTTGTCTCCCCAGGCTTATCAATCAGTGTAGGACATGACAGACTAATGGGGAGGGATTTTTGCCTCAGGGCAGAGACACTCCTGTCTCTATGTTGAGCTTCCTTACCAAGGATAATTCAGGCTTTGTCACTTGTAAAATTCTTCTGCAGAGCCGGAGACTCTGCCTGCCTTCCCTGCATCACTGCCTGTTCCCTGCCTGTCCTGTACCAGTGACTCTGCCTGCCTTCCCTGCATCACTGCCTGTTCCCTGCCTGTCCTGTGCCAGTGACTCTGCCTGCCTTTCCTGCATCACTGCCTGTTTCCTGCCTGTCCTGTGCCAGTGACTCTGCCTGCCTTTCCTGCATCACTGCCTGTTTCCTGCCTGTCCTGTGCCAGTGACTCTGCCTGCCTTTCCTGCATCACTGCCTGTTTCCTGCCTGTCCTGTGCCAGTGACTCTGCCTGCCTTTCCTGCATCACTGCCTGTTTCCTGCCTGTCCTGTGCCAGTGACTCTGCCTGCATTCCCTGCACCTCTGTCCTGCTCCACCCTCTCCTGTGCCAGTGACTCTGCCTGCCTTCCCTGCATCACTGCCTGTTCCCTGCCTGTCCTGTGCCAGTGACTCTGCCTGCCTTTCCTGCATCACTGCCTGTTTCCTGCCTGTCCTGTGCCAGTGACTCTGCCTGCATTCCCTGCACCTCTGTCCTGCTCCACCCTCTCCTGTGCCAGTGACTCTGCCTGCATTCCCTGCACCTCTGTCCTGCTCCACCCTCTCCTGTGCCAGTGACTCTGCCTGCCTTCCCTGCATCACTGCCTGTTCCCTGCCTGTCCTGTGCCAGTGACTCTGCCTGCCTTTCCTGCACCACTGTCCTGCCCCACCCTCTCCTGTGCCAGTGACTCTGCCTTCCCTGCACCACTGCCCCTTCTCCCCCTCTCCTGTGCCAGTGACTCTGCCTCCCCTGCACCACTGTCCTGCCCCACCCTCTCCTTTGCCAGTGACTCTGCCTTCCCTGCACCACTGCCCCTTCTCCCCCTCTCCTGTGCCAGTGACTCTGCCTCCCCTGCACCACTGCCCCTTCTCCCCCTCTCCTGTGCCAGTGACTCTGCCTTTCCTGCACCTCTGTCCTGCCCCACCCTCTCCTGTGCCAGTGACTCTGCCTCCCCTGCACCACTGCCCCCTCTCCCCCTCTCCTGTGCCAGTGACTCTGCCTCCCCTGCACCACTGCCCCCTCTCCCGTGCCAGTGACTCTGCCTCCCCTGCACCACTGCCCGCTCTCCCCCTCTCCTGTGCCAGTGACTCTGCCTCCCCTGCACCACTGCCCCCTCTCCCCCTCTCCTGTGCCAGTGACTCTGCCTCCCCTGCACCACTGCCCCCTCTCCCCCTCTCCTGTGCCAGTGACTCTGCCTCCCCTGCACCACTGCCCCCTCTCCCGTGCCAGTGACTCTGCCTCCCCTGCACCACTGCCCCCTCTCCCCCTCTCCTGTGCCAGTGACTCTGCCTCCCCTGCACCACTGCCCCCTCTCCCGTGCCAGTGACTCTGCCTCCCCTGCACCACTGCCCCCTCTCCCGTGCCAGTGACTCTGCCTCCCCTGCACCACTGCCCCCTCTCCCCCTCTCCTGTGCCAGTGACTCTGCCTCCCCTGCACCACTGCCCCCTCTCCCCCTCTCCTGTGCCAGTGACTCTGCCTCCCCTGCACCACTGCCCGCTCTCCCCCTCTCCTGTGCCAGTGACTCTGCCTCCCCTGCACCACTGCCCCCTCTCCCGTGCCAGTGGGGCTGTGTGAGTGGTGTGCAGAGGTATTTGGTGCCTGTATCCGGTGTGTTTTTGTGTATTTTAGGTCAGTAACTGGGAAGGCGAGGCGGTGTAACTCTTACCACATTGTCCCTGGGGGCGGCGCAGCTTCTCCGCAGAATGCGGTTTATCCACGTTTGCTTTTATTTTTACCTCCAGCTCTTATATCCTCCGCGAGCCAACAGGAAGAGAGGGATCCAGATGTTTAATGCCTGGTGGCTGGGAACGTTCACAGCTGGAATGAGGGGAGGGGGGGAGCTGCCTGTGGGAGAGCGAGGGAGAGGGACGGGCGGCTGAGAGGAGGGAGGGCACCTGGCTTGGGGGGGAGGGGGGGGAGTTCACGTGTACCTGTGGGGCCCCTGGGAGGAGCGGGGAAGGGGGAGTGCGTGCAATCTGCTTTTTTTTTCTGATCATCAGCAGCTTTCTAAAATTGCTCAGAAAAAAACCTTTCTAACCACTTCCTCGTGAGCTGGATTCAATCAGTGAGGAGGAAAGAGAGGGCCGGGGAGTGCGGTTACAGGGCATGCGAGCGAGCGCGGAGAGAGAGAGGAGACTTTGTCTGCAGGAGAGGCGGAAAGGCGGGAAATAAACCACTTTTTACAAGTAGAAGCAAAAAACTGGGGATTACGTCAGAGCTCTCTCTGCTCCTCTGCCCTCCCTGCTAGCGGTTTGGGCTGTGGGGTTGGGAGTGGAGTCTCTCATCCATTATCCCCTCCTGTACCTGTTCCAGCGCTAAAGGCAAATCTTTTTATAAGATGCACGGACTGAAGAGAGACAGGGCCCGGTGACTGAGTGACAGCCCCCATGAGGCACCACAGCTGGGGGGGGGGGGGGGGGGGAGGAGAGCTGCACCCTGTGACCCCAGGACCTTGCACGAGACACGGTCTGGGGCCCTAGGATCAGCCTTGCAGACCTGTGGGTGCCCGACAGGAAAGCAGGGAGATGCAGCTGGAAGACCGGAGGGTGCTCCGGCCCATCCATGTCTGCCGTCCAGACAGCAACCAAAAATGCTAAAATGCACTCCATGGCGTGGGCATTGCTGTGCTGAGAACCTCCTTCAGCTCAGCCCCTGGCAATCTGCAGTGAATTAGCTGTTATATTACAGCAGTGCATAGCTAAGTAACCGCAGTGACTGCAGGGGCTTCTCTGCTTCCCATCCAACCTCCCTTTCATGTGCATGTGTATAGGGGTTGCTATGGGGAAAACAGGAGGCCGGGCAGTGCTTCTCTCTGGGTGCGTGTACCTAGATGTGTGTGTGTGTGTGTGTGTACCTAGATGTGTGTGTGTGTGTGTGTACCTAGAGGTGTGCGTGTACCTAGATGTGTGTGTGTGTGTGTGTGTGTGTACCTAGAGGTGTGCGTGTACCTAGATGTGTGTGTGTGTGTGTGTGTGTGTACCTAGATGTGTGTGTGTGTACCTAGAGGTGTGCGTGTACCTAGATGTGTGTGTGTGTGTGTGTGTGTGTGTGTGTGTGAGACTCTCGGGCTCTCTTTGTATGTCTGTATGTGCGGGAGTCTGTATGTGTTTGACTCCATGTGTGTAACTATTTATGTAGTTAGGGGGGGGGGGGTCTGTATATTTTTGAGCGTGTTTGTGTGTCTGTGTGGATATATTTATGTGAGGCTGCATGTGCTCACATCCATGTGTATATCGTGAGAGGCTTCTAGGAAAAGTAAAAAGTCATGGGATAGGAGGCGATGTCCTTTCGTGGATTACAAACTGGTTAAAAGACAGGAAACAGAGAGTAGGATTAAATGGACAATTTTCTCAGTGGAAAAGGGTAACCAGTGGAGTGCCTCAGGGGTCTGTACTTGGACCGGTGCTTTTCAATATATTTATAAATGATGTGGAAAGAAATACGACGAGTGAGATAATCAGATTTGCAGATGATACAAAATTATTCAGAGTAGTTAAATCACAAGCAGATTGTGATAAATTGCAGGAAGACCTTGTGAGAGTGGAAAATTGGGCATCCAAATGGCAGATGAAATTTAATGTGGATAAGTGCAAGGTGATGCATATAGGGAAAAATAACCCATGCTATAGTTACACAATGTTAGGTTCCATATTAGGTGCTACCACCCAAGAAAGAGATCTAGGTGTCATAGTGGATAACACATTGAAATCGTCGGCTCAGTGTGCTGCAGCAGTCAAAAAAGCAAACAGAATGTTGGGAATTATTAGGAAGGGAATGGTGAATAAAATGGAAAATATCATAATGCCTCTGTATCGCTCCATGGTGAGACCACACCTTGAATACTGTGTACAATTCTGGTCACCGCATCTCAAAAAAGATATAATTGTGATGGAGAAGGTACAGAGAAGGGCTACCAAAATGATAAAGGGGATGGAACAGCTCCCCTATGAGGAAAGACTAAAGAGGTTAGGACTTTTCAGCTTGGAGAAGAGACGGCTGAGGGGGGGATATGATAGAGGTGTTTAAAATCATGAGAGGTCTAGAACGGGTACTAGAAAGACTAGGGGGCACTCCATGAAGTTAGCAAGTAGCACATTTAAAACTAATCGGAGAAAGTTCTTTTTCACTCAACGCACAATAAAGCTCTGGAATTTGCTGCCAGAGGATGTGGTTAGTGCAGTTAGTGTAGCTGGGTTCAAAAAAGTTTGGATAAGTTCTTGGAGGAGAAGTCCATTAACGGCTATTAATTAATTTTACTTAGGGAATAGCCACTGCTATTAATTGCATCAGTAGCATGGGATCTCCTTGGTGTTTGGGTAATTGCCAGGTTCTTGTGGCCTGGTTTGGCCTCTATGGGAAACAGGATGCTGGGCTTGATGGACCCTTGGTCTGACTCAGTATGGGAATTTCTTATGTGACGGCATTTGAACATAGCTGTATGTGTTTGTGTATGTGTGTGTATGTAAACGTGGTAGATGTCTGTATGTTTGTGAGCGTGTATGTGTGTGTATATTTCAGTTTGGGTCTGGTGTTGGTGTGTCATTGGGTATATGTGTGTGTGTCTGTAATTGTGGTGCATGTCTGTATATTTGTGAGCCTGTGTGTGTGTGTATATATTTCAGTTTGGGTCTGGTGTTGGTGTGTCATTGGGTATATGTGCGTGTGTCTGTAACAGTGGTGCATGTCTGTATATTTGTGAGCATGTGTGTGTGTGTATATTTCAGTTTGGGTCTGGTGTTGGTTGTCATTGGGTATATGTGTGTGTGTCTGTAACAGTGGTGCATGTCTATATATTTGTGAGCAAGTGTATGTGTGTATATTTCAGTTTGGGTCTGGTGTTGGTGTGTCATTGGGTATATGTGCGTGTGTCTGTAACAGTGGTGCATGTCTGTATATTTGTGAGCATGTGTGTGTGTGTGTATATTTCAGTTTGGGTCTGGTGTTGGTTGTCATTGGGTATATGTGTGTGTGTCTGTAACAGTGGTGCATGTCTATATATTTGTGAGCATGTGTGTGTGTGTATATTTCAGTTTGGGTCTGGTGTTAGTGTGTCATTGGGTATATGTGTATGTGTCTGTAATGGTGGTGCATGTCTGTATATTTGTGAGCATGTGTACGTGTGTATATTTCAGTTTGGGTCTGGTGTTGGTGTGTCATTGGGTATATGTGCGTGTGTCTGTAATGGTGGTGCATGTCTGTATATTTGTGAGCATGTGTGTGTGTGTATATTTCAGTTTGGGTCTGGTGTTGGTGTGTCATTGGGTATATGTGCGTGTGTCTGTAACAGTGGTGCATGTCTTTATATTTGTGAGCATGTGTGTGTGTGTGTATTTCAGTTTGGGTCTGGTGTTGATGTGTCATTGGGTATATGTGTGTGTGTAATTGTGGTGCGTGTCTGTATATTTGTGAGCATGTGTGTGTGTGTATATTTCAGTTTGGGTCTGGTGTTAGTGTGTCATTGGGTATATGTGTGTGTGTCTGTAACAGTGGTGCATGTCTGTATATTTGTGAGCATGTGTGTGTGTATATATTTCAGTTTGGGTCTGGTGTTAGTGTGTCATTGGGTATATGTGTATGTGTCTGTAATGGTGGTGCATGTCTGTATATTTGTGAGCATGTGTGTGTGTGTATATTTCAGTTTGGGTCTGGTGTTAGTGTGTCATTGGGTATATGTGTATGTGTCTGTAATGGTGGTGCATGTCTGTATATTTGTGAGCATGTGTGTGTGTGTATATTTCAGTTTGGGTCTGGTGTTGGTGTGTCATTGGGTATATGTGCGTGTGTCTGTAACAGTGGTGCATGTCTTTATATTTGTGAGCATGTGTATGTGTGTATATTTCAGTTTGGATCTGGTGTTGGTGTGTCATTGGGTATATGTGTGTGTGTCTGTAACAGTGTTGCATGTCTGTATATTTGTGAGCATGTGTGTGTGTGTATATTTCAGTTTGGGTCTGGTGTTAGTGTATCATTGGGTATATGTGTGTGTGTCAGTAACAGTGGTGCATGTCTGTATATTTGTGAGCCTGTGTGTGTGTGTATATTTCAGTTTGGGTCTGGTGTTGGTGTGTCATTGGGTATATGTGTGTGTGTGTCTGTAATTGTGGTGCATGTCTGTATATTTGTGAGCCTGTGTGTGTGTGTGTATATTTCAGTTTGGGTCTGGTGTTGGTGTGTCATTGGGTATATGTGTGTGTGTGTATGTAACAGTGGTGCATGTCTGTATATTTGTGAGCTTGTGTGTGTGTGTATATTTCAGTTTGGGTCTGGTGTTGGTGTGTCATTGGGTATATGTGAGTGTGTCTGTCATTGGGTATATGTGTGTGTGTGTCTGTAATTGTGGTGCATGTCTGTATATTTGTGAGCCTGTGTGTGTATATTTCAGTTTGGGTCTGGTGTTAGTGTGTCATTGGGTATATGTGCGTGTGTCTGTAACGTTGGTGCATGGCTGTATATTTGTGAGCATGTGTGTGTGTATATATTTCAGTTTGGGTCTGGTGTTAGTGTGTCATTGGGTATATGTGTGTGTGTCTGTAACAGTGGTGCATGTCTGTATATTTGTGAGCATGTGTGTGTGTATATATTTCAGTTTGGGTCTGGTGTTAGTGTGTCATTGGGTATATGTGTATGTGTCTGTAATGTTGGTGCATGTCTGTATATTTGTGAGCATGTGTGTGTGTGTATATTTCAGTTTGGGTCTGGTGTTAGTGTGTCATTGGGTATATGTGTATGTGTCTGTAATGGTGGTGCATGTCTGTATATTTGTGAGCATGTGTGTGTGTGTATATTTCAGTTTGGGTCTGGTGTTAGTGTGTCATTGGGTATATGTGTGTGTGTCTGTAATGGTGGTGCATGTCTGTATATTTGTGAGCATGTGTGTGTGTATATATTTCAGTTTGGGTCTGGTGTTAGTGTGTCATTGGGTATATGTGTGTGTGTCTGTAATGGTGGTGCATGTCTGTATATTTGTGAGCATGTGTGTGTGTGTATATTTCAGTTTGGGTCTGGTGTTAGTGTGTCATTGGGTATATGTGTATGTGTCTGTAATGGTGGTGCATGTCTGTATATTTGTGAGCATGTGTGTGTGTGTATATTTCAGTTTGGGTCTGGTGTTAGTGTGTCATTGGGTATATGTGTATGTGTCTGTAATGGTGGTGCATGTCTGTATATTTGTGAGCATGTGTGTGTGTGTATATTTCAGTTTGGGTCTGGTGTTAGTGTGTCATTGGGTATATGTGTATGTGTCTGTAATGGTGGTGCATGTCTGTATATTTGTGAGCATGTGTGTGTGTATATATTTCAGTTTGGGTCTGGTGTTAGTGTGTCATTGGGTATATGTGTGTGTGTCTGTAACAGTGGTGCATGTCTGTATATTTGTGAGACTGTGTGGGGGCGTACATTATTGCTTGGAGTTGGTGAGTGTGTGTGTGTGTGTGCTTGCATAGGTGGCTGTCACTTTCAGAGTGCTTGTGTGCCTGTTGCAGCCTGCGTTGCGCTGGCGGCGGGGAGTTGGCCTTCGGGGGAAGGAGTTCCCAGGTATTCCCTCTTCTCAGGCAGGGAGGAGGCACTGCCCTTGCCTGCCTGTCCGCCCTCCCATTTCCCGTCTGACAGCCTCCTACAGTCGCTCTGCTGCCATGGTAACCAATCACATGCAAACACTGTGCAGAAGACTGTGTGCAAATGTGTGTGTGTGTGTCTGCCTAAGTGCTATTTAGGGAAAATTACAGGAACTTCAAAAGGGAAACTGGGAGGAGAAAGGAACTCCCTTCCCTGCCATGAAGGAGCAGAGCCAGAAAAGTCATTTCTGCATCCAAGCAGTCATGTGGCGAACGTCTGCCTTGCTCTGGGTTGTTACAGGCTCAAAAAACGCTTTATGATCTCAAAGATGTCACCCACAGCCCGCGCTGCGTAATCCGTAACCCTGTGACATCACCTGGGCAACCTACAGCCCACACCCTGCAGCCCACGCCAGCATTACATCACATTTTAGATTTACTGTATATGTCACACTCCTTCTAGAAAGATCCAGAGCAACTTACAACATAGGAAAAATTACAAGCGCTTATCGCATCACAAAACACTACACTGCATGCAATCTGTGATATCACCCATACAACTTACAGCCCAACCGTGCGATCTCTAACGTCACTTACACAGCCAGGTAATCTGTGACATTACATATGCAACCTACAGCGCACACCATCCAATGTGACATCATTTGTACAACCTACAACCCTACACCGTGAATCTGTGACATCAACCATGCAACCTACAGCCCAAGCCACATGATCTGTAAATCACTTATCCAGCTAGGTAATCTGTGACATTACATATACAACCTACAGCGCACACCATCCAATGTGACATCATTTGTACAATCTACAACCCTACACCGTGAATCTGTGACATCATGCAACCTACAGCCCAAGCCACATGATCTGTAAAGTCACTTACCCAGCCAGGTAATCTGTGACATTACATGTGCAACCTAGAGCGCACACCATCCAATGTGACATCATTTGTACAATCTACAACCCTTGTAATGAAATTTCATTACACCCTACACAGTGAATCTGTAACATCAACCATGCAACATACAGCCCATGCCATCCAATGTGACATCATTTGTGCAACTTCAATCCTACGCCATCAATCTGTGACATCAACCATACAACCCATGCCATGCAATCTGTAACATCACTTACACAGCCAGGTAATCTGAAACATCACCTATACAATCTACAGCGCACCCCATCCAATATGACAACATTTATGGAACTACAACCCCACACCGTGAATCTGTGACATCAACCATAAAACCTACAGCCCATGGCACGTGATCTGTAACGTCACTTACACAGCCGGGTAATCTGTGACATCACTCATGCAATCTACAGCGCACACCATCCAATGTGACATCATTTATCCAACTACAATCTGACGCCGTGAATCTGTGACATCAACCATACAACCTACAGCCTATGGCACATGATCTGTAACATCACTTACACAGCCGGGTAATCTGTGACATCACCTATGCAACCTACTGCACACACCATCCAATGTGACATCATTTATGTAACTACAACCCTACACCGTGAATCTGTGACATCACTCATGCAACCTACAGCCCATGGCACGTGATCTGTAACGTCACTTACACAGCCGGGTAATCTGTGACATCACCTATGCAATCTACAGTCCTCACCGTGTGATTTGTGACATCGCTCTGCGGTCTACACCCACCATGCATCATTCATGCAATTCATAGCCCGGTCTACGCAATCTGTCACCTCACCCATTTGGCCCACACCGTGCAGCCTGTGACCTCACCCTTCATTGATAGTCTCAACAGTTAAGATTTCCTGCGTCACATCGCAGTGCTACTGGTTGTGGACTCATCAGTTCCCAGGAATTAAATAAATGCTGCACTGCTCCTTCTTTGTTATCAGCGCAGGGCTTCTCCTAACCGTTATCAGTCCTGGAGAAATCTGGATGGCTCTGCTGTAATAACTTGGACCGGACCTCCGTGAGAATTTCCCAGAGGTGCTGCCGTGTGACCTTTCCAGCCCCACAGGGGTCCTGGCAGAACACAGGCACAGGCGGGAAGAAGGGAACCGAGTGACACTCGCGTAGCCTCCTCTGGTAACTCCTGCACCACTCCAGTAAGAGGGGGGTCACCGCTGGCTCACTGTATCTACACCGCCACTACACTGCACCCCCCCCCCCCCACCCAGGACCCTCATTCGCGCCTCCGCTGTGCAGGTTTGGCTTCCCTCTCCCAGAGTGGATTTTGCTGAGTTTGTGTTGCTGGGTTGCTGGGGAACCGCGCTGTCCTGTCTGACGTTTGGGGTGTGTTCTCTGCCCCGGAGGCACTGCTGTCTTCAGCTACTGTTTTGGTCTGTTGTCTGTATACAGTCCTAGTAAAGGCAGAGCTGCAGGGGAGTGGCCGAAGGGGGAAAGGAGCCCAGGCTGCGACTGCCAGGCTGCCGTACAAATCCTAATACGCACAACCCTGCCGCGGAGGATCATAGCCTGTAATCTGCCTGCCACCGTGCCTCAGGTACTTTTTAAACCCAGACCTCGACGGCTGTTTGCTCCCCCTGGTTCTGGCGCCCTGAGTACCTTAACGTTACATAGATATTTCCTGGGGTGCATAGACTTCCTGTCAGTACAGCAGCATGCTGACCAGGAAGCCATGGAGTCACTCAGAGCTGTCGCACCTGCAGCCCCTGCTCCCAATCCCACTGCTCCCACCATCTCTCACTGTGTGACCTTCATCAGGAGTCACTCAGAGCTGTCGCACCTGCAAACCCTGCTTCCAATCCCACTGCTCCCACCATCTCTCACTGTGTGACCTTCATCAGGAGTCACTCAGCGCTGTCACACCTACAGTCCCTGCTTCCAGTCCCACTGTTCCCACCATCTCTCACTGTGTGACCTTCATCAGAGGTCTCTCAGAGCTGTCACACCTGCAAACCCTGCTTCCAATCCCACTGCTCCCACCATCTCTCACTGTGTGACCTTCATCAGGAGTCACTCAGAGCTGTCACACCTGCAATCCCAGCTCCCAGTCCCACTGCTCCCACCATCTCTCACTGTGTGACCTTCATCAGGAGTCACTCAGAGCTGTCACACCTGCAGTCCCTGCTTCCAATCCCACTGCTCCCACCATCTCTCACTGTGTGACCTTCATCAGGAGTCACTCAGAGCTGTCACATCTGAAGCCCCCCCAACATTGTGACCTTGAACATCATACTGCCTGCCTTTCCAGGGGCTCCTGTTTCTTCCTCCAGCTGAGATTTGCACTCATAAATAATGATGCACGGTGTTTTGGCTGAGAGGTGCTTGTAAGTGGATAAATAATAGCACCAACATGAAAGTCCGGGTAGGAGTGAGGATATTGCTTTCTGTTTCGTCTCTGCCAGGAGAGGGGAGCTGAGTTCACAGCCAAAAGCTCAAGCCACTTTTGCACCTCCATTCATAAATCAGAGTGAGGACAGGGTGTAGGAAAGGGTGAGGGGATGGAAGGGGGGGAGATAGAAGAGGAGGAGGAACCTGGGATGGAGGGAGAGGAGAGGAGCCGGGGAATGAGCAGAGAGCCCTGGTGGTGGTGGTGGATGGAGGGGAGGGGAGAGGGAGCGGCAGGGTGCCCTGCTACACGCAGCACTACGGGCCTGCTCGGCTCCGCCCCTCCCCACCAGCCCAGCTCGGTGGCTTAATAGCAGGGGTGGGAGAGGACGGGCTTTAAAAGGGGTTTCCCTCACTTAAAAGCTCAGAGTGGGAGGTAAAGGTTCCTGGCTGGAGGGTGGCTCGCAGTCTCGGCTGCGCCGGGGGTGCCCGACGGGTTCCGCGCTGCGTGGATTTTGTAGCAGGAAAAGGTTTTCCCGGGAAAGGGGACGCAGGATCTTCCCCAGGCTGCAGGTGAGTCCCACGGACGGACGGACGGAGAGTGCATCTGATTCCTGCATGATTTATTTCTCCAGAGCAGGTTCGGGAGTCGGGGGGAGGACGGAGGGGGCCTCGCGTGCGCAGGGAGGGTGGAAAGGGAACCTGGGCTTTCGCTCACTTTTGCAAAGTTCTCCAGTCTCGCTCTGAACTGGGAGGAACTTTCAGCTTTTCCTGCGCTGCCCGGCGAGCAAGGAGGGAGCCTAGGGAGAGACCCCCAGAGCCCCCGTGACACATCCCCCACCTCATCCTGCAGACACTTCTCCTGCCTCTCCTCCTCTGCTAAACCTTCAGGGGCCCCGACCTCTCCTCTCCCCCTCATCCATCGAGGAGAGACCCCCAGAGCCCCCGTGACACATCCCCTACCTCATCCTGCAGACACTTCTCCTGCCTCTCCTCCTCTGCTGAACCTTCAGGGGCCCCAACCTCTCCTCTCCCTCTCATCCATCGGGGAGAGAGTCCCAGAGCCCCGTGACTGATCCCCTACCTCATCCTGCAGACACTTCTCCTGCCTCTCCTCCTCTGCTAAACCTTCAGGGGCCCCGACCTCTCCTCTCCCCCTCATCCATCGGGGAGAGACTCCCAGAGCCCCCGTGACACATCCCCTACCTCATCCTGCAGACACTTCTCCTGCCTCTCCTCCTCTGCTAAACCTTCAGGGGCCCCGACCTCTCCTCTCCCTCTCATCCATCGGGGAGAGACTCCCAGAGCCCCGTGAGAGGGGCCCCTACCTCTCCTATCCCTCTCATCCATCGGGGAGAGACCCCCAGATCCCCGTGACAGGGGCCCCTACCTCTCCTATCCCTCTCATCCATTGGGGAGAGACCCCCAGAGCCCCGTGACTGGGGCCCCTACCTCTCCTATCTCTCTCATCCATCGGGGAGAGACCCCCAGATCCCCCGTGACAGGGGCCCCTACCTCTCCTATCTCTCTCATCCATCGGGGAGAGACCCCCAGAGCTCCCTGACAGGGGCCCCTACCTCTCCTATCCCTCTCATCCATCGGGGAGAGGCCCCCAGAGCCCCGTGACAGGGGCCCCTACCTCTCCCTCTCATCCATCGGGGAGAGACCCCCAGAGCCCCGTGACAGGGGCCCCTACCTCTCCTCTCCCTCTCA
The DNA here is from genome assembly GCF_901001135.1 of Rhinatrema bivittatum. Classification (NCBI taxonomy): domain Eukaryota; kingdom Metazoa; phylum Chordata; class Amphibia; order Gymnophiona; family Rhinatrematidae; genus Rhinatrema; species Rhinatrema bivittatum. Next base: position 32,069 of record NW_021820272.1, on the reverse strand, counting down.
TCCATCGGGGAGAGACCCCCAGAGCCCACGTGAGAGGGGCCCCTACCTCTCCTCTCCCTCTCATCCATCGGGGAGAGACCCCCAGAGCCCCGTGACAGGGGCCCCTACCTCTCCTCTCCCTCTCATCCATCGGGGAGAGACCCCCAGAGCCCACGTGAGAGGGGCCCCTACCTCTGCTATCCCTCTCATCCCTCGGGGAGAGACTCCCAGAGCCCCCGTGACAGGGGCCCCTACCTCTCCTATCCCCCTCATCCATCGGGGAGAGACCCCCCAGAGCCCCCGTGACAGGGGCCCCTACCTCTCCTATCCCTCTCATCCATCGGGGAGAGACCCCCAGAGCCCCGTGACAGGGGCCCCTACCTCTCCTATCCCCCTCATCCATCGGGGAGAGACCCCCAGAGCCCCCGTGACAGGGGCCCCTACCTCTCCTATCCCCCTCATCCATCGGGAGAGACCCCCCAGAGCCCCCGTGACAGGGGCCCCTACCTCTGCTATCCCTCTCATCCATCGGGGAGAGACCCCCAGAGCCCCGAGACAGGGGCCCCTACCTCTCCTATCCCCCTCTCCCCTCGGCGAGAGACCCCCAGAGCCCCGAGACAGGGGCCCCTACCTCTCCTATCCCTCTCATCCATCGGGGAGAGACCCCCAGAGCCCCGAGACAGGGGCCCCTACCTCTCCTATCCCTCTCATCCATCGGGGAGAGACCCCCAGAGCCCCGAGACAGGGGCCCCTACCTCTCCTATCCCCCTCATCCATCGGGGAGAGACCCCCAGAGCCCCCGTGACAGGGGCCCCTACCTCTCCTATCCCCCTCATCCATCGGGGAGAGACCCCCCAGAGCCCCCGTGACAGGGGCCCCTACCTCTCCTATCCCCCTCATCCATCAGGGTGAGACCCCCAGAGCCCCGAGACAGGGGCCCCTACCTCTCCTATCCCTCTCATCCATCGGGGAGAGACTCCCAGAGCCCCGTGACAGGGGCCCCTACCTCTCCTATCCCCCTCATCCATCAGGGTGAGACCCCCAGAGCCCCGTGACAGGGGCCCCTACCTCTCCTATCCCCCTCTTCCCTTGGTGAGACCCCCAGAGCCCCATGACAGGGGCCCCTACCTCTCCTATCCCCCTCTTCCCTTGGCGAGAGACCCCCAGAGCCCCGAGACAGGGGCCCCTACCTCTCCTATCCCCCTCTCCCCTCGGCGAGAGACCCCCAGAGCCCCGTGACAGGGGCCCCTACCTCTCCTATCCCCCTCATCCATCAGGGTGAGACCCCCAGAGCCCCGTGACAGGGGCCCCTACCTCTCCTATCCCCCTCATCCATCAGGGTGAGACCCCCAGAGCCCCGTGACAGGGGCCCCTACCTCTCCTATCCCCCCCTTCCCTTGGTGAGACCCCCAGAGCCCCATGACAGGGGCCCCTACCTCTCCTATCCCCCTCTCCCCTCGGCGAGAGACCCCCAGAGCCCCGAGACAGGGGCCCCTACCTCTCCTATCCCCCTCTCCCCTCGGCGAGAGACCCCCAGAGCCCCGTGACAGGGGCCCCTACCTCTCCTATCCCCCTCTCCCCTCGGCGAGAGACCCCCAGAGCCCCGTGACAGGGGCCCCTACCTCTCCTATCCCCCTCTCCCCTCGCAGGGGCCCCTACCTCTCCTATCCCCCTCTCCCCTTGGCGAGAGACCCCCAGAGCGCTGGGATGGGTGGGACGGGGACTCTCCCTGGGAGGAGGGTGCTCGGGGTGTGGGAGGCCTCTGACCGGCTCTGGGCAGCTCACAGATGAGCAATGGTGACCTAGAAAGGTGAGAGAGGGGGGGGACCTCCAGTCATTCTCTGGATGGGGGGGGGGGGCTGGAGAGATGGGTGGGGGGGGCCTTGGGGGCTGTGGTTTCCGAGTTAGGGTCTCTTCCCCTGCTGGCCCGGCCCGCTCGTCCCCTGGATCCCCTGCCGTGTCTCCCGTCGGGCAAGGTTTTGCCGCTGGCGTTCGGGAGGCGCGGGCGTGCGTCACGTGAGATGCCGGTGGGGCCTAGCGTGGGGGGGGGGGGGGGTACAGGGCCCTCACGGCCTTATTCCTGCGGGAGACCCCCCCGGCTCGTCCCCGGTGTCAGGATGGGCCTCCTTCAGCGGGGTCACCGCTGGGGGGGCAGCCTTCGTCCTTCCCTCTCCAGTTGGGTGCAGAAGGGGGCGCGAGAGAGCGAGAGAGAGAGAGAGATTTTTTTGTGTCTCTCTTATTATTTTTTTTTGGGTGGGGCAGCAGAATCTCTCCTGCTCCTTTATAGGCTTCCAGCTCAGAGCCAGGTCCTGCCCTCTCACCTTCAGCCCAGCCGTGGGGCAGTGACCCTAAAACCCCAGGGCATCGCGTGCCCCCCACCCCGCGGTGGCCGACACCGTTCCTCATTGCCGTGGTGGTGGATGATATCCGTGTCAGCAGAGCGTGGCTGTCAGGGCAGGAAGTGACTCAGACTCCTACCCCTGGCTGAGATAATAACGCTGGACACGGGGGGGGGGGGGAGGGGGGCTCTCTCTCGCGGCGGGGAAGGGTTTCAGAAACGTCTCGCGGCGCCTCCACAGGATCCCCCGCGGGTGCGCTCCCCAGACCCAAACCGTCAAATATAAATATAAATAAAAACAACGTCACGCGTTTCCCCCACGAGCCTCAGAGAAGCGAATAATGTTGTTGTTCCTCCTGGGGGCCAGCGTTGCAATAACTCGAGGAAGGGAATGTTTTGCTCTCGAAAGCTCGTCAGGAAGCGCATTAAACTCAAGTCCAATGGAAAGGCCTCACCTCATACAGATAGATTCACATTTTTATTTCCGGGCGTTCGAGGAGGCTTAAAAACGCGGCAGCCAAACTACTTCCATCCAATGGGGTTTTTTTTGTTTTTTATCATCAAGGCCCCTCTTTCCAGCCCGAGGTTTCAGAAATTTCTTACCCAGGAAAGCGAGGGGGTGAATGTTATTATTTGGATTTAAGGCGAGCCCCCTCCAGCATCGCTGAGAACCGCAGGGGCAGCTGGCGGGGTAAGGACACGGTGGGGGGATCTTAATTTATCACAAGCGCCGCGGCGAGAGGCGACGGTGCAGGCCGGGCTCTGGTTCCGAACGTTCGGGCCGTGACGTCGCCTGCCGTGGGCTTTTCCCTGCTCCTGGCGGGGTTTTGTCGGGCGGAACGTGCGGGGTTCGTCCCGGGCTCTGGGCGCTGCCGGGGACTCGAGGAAGGCCCTGGACTCTGCTTCATGGGGGGGGGGGGGGGTGACCCGGTGACCTGGGATGCAGGAAACCTCGCAGAGAAGGACGGCGGGAACGGGGCAGGTCTGCAGGGGCCCAGGGTTCAGCTGCAGAGAAGTAGCCGGGGTCCGCCTCGGGGCGGGGGGGGCACCTTAAACGGTAGATGTGTGGGGGCCGGCGGCGAGGGACGAGCAGAACCGGGACAAACGCGCGTTAAGAGGGCGGCAGGATCGGAAAGGGCCGGATGAGTTTCTCCAGCACCGCAGGGGTGGTGGTGGTGGTGGTGGGAGAAAGCCATGGCCCCTCCTCCCCAGTCCTTCTTAACGAAGGCGAGGAAAGGCGCGGAGCCATTCGTTTCGGTTGGAAGCGAAGAACCCGGCTTTCCCATTCTCGTCGCGCCTGTGTGTACAAAAGCATCGAACCCTACCGGTGCTCCAGCAGAAAACCAGGGCCCTCTAACCTAACCGGACCCTTGTATCCCACCACTGCCAGTCCCGGAGCAGCCTACAAGGTACTATAAAATGCAATTCATTTAGCAGGGGTAACTGTGGGTGAGGGAGGGGTTCCCCCTCACACAGGTGATGGCTGGGGTCGAGGTCGCCGGCCTCCTCAGCCCGAGCGGTCCGAGGTGATGACCGCTTCATTTCATGCTTTGGCGGGCGGAGAAGGGTCTGGGAGTCTGAGCAGAAGTGCAATAGTGGGGGTGCACTGCAGGAGAGGGGGGGTGGGGTGGGGTCTGGGGGTAGACAGGGGCGACCCGGGATTGTCAGAGAGGGAGAGGCCCTGACGGGACGGAGAGGTCGCGGCTGCTTTCCTCTCCCAGCGTCTGTGCTCGTCGGGGGAGGGAGGCGCAGGCTGGGGATTTGAGGCTTCCTGTCCCGTCCGTCGGGGCGAGCGGAGGTTTTGGGGCGTGCGCCCGTTAGGGGATGAAGGGAAACTGGGTCGGTGCTACCGGGGGGGGGCAGCTGCTGTCGGGGGATAGGAAGAGGGCGGGACGCGGTGGTCCCTGGAGCCCGTCCCTCAGGCCCTCGGGTTCTCTCGCCGCTAACCCCAAACGTACGGGCGGGAGTTTGGCGCCTGAGGAGCGGAAAGAGGGGGCGAGGAGCGCGAGGTGTAAGAGATGCGGAGGCCGACGCACGCTAATTTAGCAGAACGCTGTGCAGGCTGCGGCCGATTTAGCGCGTTCTGCCAGAACTTAACCCGGAAACTAACACATGCGTAGCTTTACCGCGCGGCAGGAAATAACGAGATGCTGTGCGCATGATTTTGCGTCGCGGAAATTCATTAAGTCTTAAATTTTTCTCAAGCGTAAAACTACGCGGGAACATTTTACGCGTTCGCCGCTTTAGTGCTCAAAGCGGATTTTTTTTTTTTGAGATTTTTTCGCCGCATTGTGCGCCTTTGACCTGGCCCTGGTCCACTTTTTCCCCCCCCCCAATAAGCTCAAAGCAGAGAAGAAAGCGATAAATCGAGTCATAATCACCACGACGCTATAAACAGTCTGTTCAGTTAAGCATAAAATAAAGAAAATAACGTTAATATAAACTCATAAAATCCACAGCAAATCTAAAATAAATAAATGCAGAGGCATAAATCGGAGGGAGCGAGATGAGTGAGTGTGTGGGGGGGCTTGAATTTTAAAAGCGGGGTCTGGAGATGGCGCCGGCTGTTCGGCTGCTTCTGCAGCTCGGGAATCGAGAGCCGCTGGGGACAGCACGGTAGCGGGCGAGCCTGGGTGATGGGTTTTTTTTGCGGACCAGAGCCGGACCCGAGGTACGTTGCGTGCCGCAGGCCGACTTAAGGACGTGAACCGGCGCCGCCACACGGATGCAGTATTTCCCCGTTCTGCAGAGGCTTGAGCAAGCCGTCGCCCCAGGGAGGAAACCCTGCGTGGCCAGAGGGGGGTCCCGCCGCACCCAGCATGATCCTGAAACTCAGGCGAGGGCGTGGCTGGGTGACGGGGGGGGGGGGGGGGGGGGGGGGGGGGGGTTATTCTCCTGGCCCCGTTAATCTAAACGTTCCTCTGTCCACACCCAGACCCTCCCGCGGGGGCTGGCATAAGCCTTTAACATCCCATCCACTGGGGTTTCTCCTCAGTCAGGGTGGACGCCGTGGCCACTGCTTCACAGCGGCTCATCGGGAAACGCCTCCGGACGGCGGGCCAGTCTGGTGGCGTGGATTTGCATGGATTTGCATACCTTCCGCTGCCGCACCGCACCGTAGCGTGCATGGAAATTGTGATACGTGCGGGAGTTTAAATTTTCAGTCCAGAGCTCGCACGGCGGCCGGATCGTTATGAGGCCGCCCTCCTGGGCTCCAGACTGAGTGCAGAAATAGCCCTGGAGGTTAGAGCGAGCCAGCCGGGGTTCAAATCCCACCCACTGCTCTCCTTGTGATCTCGGGGCGAGTCGCTTTACCCTCCGGTGCCTCGGGTGTACAAACTTAAGACCGTGAGCCTCTCTGGGGATTAAGGAAATACCCACAGTTCCTGGTTGTGATCCACTTTGACGCGCTGAGGAAAAGAAAGCAGAATATAAAAAAAGTCTACTTTTTTTTTTTTTTAAATTATTATTATTTAAATATAGGATCGCACGCCCAAGAGAGGCGGGGCAGGGGCGCGAGCGTCGAGGGAGAGGACCCGTTCTCCCGCCATCTTTACCGAATGGGCCTGTTAGACTGCGAGCCCTCTCGGCATTAGACAATCACCTGGATGTGATCCACTTTTGAAGCATCAGAAGGCGGAATATGAATAAATCAGTCCAAAATCCGCGAGACAGCATCGATCTCCGCACGTTCTACCCTCAGAAATTAACGCCTTGCGCAAAGGGAGGAGTTAATTTCAGGCGGCACCGGGCAACTGTACAGAAAAAAGTTCCAGCTATTGATTTAGGGTTTTTTTTGTCTCGTTATAGATAATTACAAGAAATCACATAACAATCTGCACAGATACGAAAGCGATACCTCAATAAGATGAAAAAAATCAAAATACGGGCATGGTAGAAAATCCATAAAACAATAAAAGCAGCTGTAATACTCCCGATTCTCCACACCCCCCCGCATCCCGTGGACTTTATTCTACAAACGCAGCCCTAACCGGGCAGGGTTCGACGCCTGTAACGAGACGCATCTTGAATGAATCAGAAATGTGAGCTTAATGCTATGGATGCAGCAGAGGACGCTCTAGTTGTAAGAAACGTTCAGGGTCTTTGCTAGACCCTCGCTTGGTTTTTGTTCCTCTGTCTTTTATCGTTTCCGGCTCTGAGGCTCCGCAGCTGCTGGTGTACATAAAAGTTGGTTACTGTGCTGGCTCCACCTAATTTTCTACACCCATTTCCTGGTGAGGAGGATGGGATTCTGTTCCGTTGATGCGCATGGGCAGCGGGAGGGTGCGGTTTTTGATCAGGGAGCCCAGAATGATCACTCAACGAGCGGGGCCATGGTTAGAAATCAAAGCAACACATTCATCTGCAAATATAGCCACTCTTGGCCACATTAGAGACAGCTCAATGCTTGGGACTATTTTGTATCTGGAAGCAAACGATCCCTGAAGAGATGCGATGTGCACTGTTTTTGTGACTGTGGATGGAGAAAAAAACCCAAAAAAACCATGCACCGTCCTATGTTCGGTGGCCTTGCCAAACACTAAGATATGCAAGGAGATGAGAGTGTTTGTTAAAGGGCCATTCTTCACCTACTCCATCCCTCATAGCACAAATATTTCAGTTCCACAAGCCGAGTCAAGGTTGTGATGAGAGCAGTGATGTCTAGTTGGCTGAGCTGCACAGACTTGCGCAGCGTTGCAAATTCTTAAAACGCCATGCCTCATGTCGCTCTAAGATGCAGGGTCCAGAACGAAGCACTTCAGCACCATCTATCTATCTCCTGCTGCTACTTATCACTTCTATAGCGCGACTGGACATACGCATCCCAGTAGAGAAACACATAAGTGACCTTCCCCACTCAGTAGCACTTACAGTCTAATCGAGACAAACATACAAGCAAACGAGACTCTGGGAATTTCATTCATTAAGAAAATAGTTAAAATGTATAAGGCTGTAAGTGGGCTCGTCTGGTTAAAGATTTAAAAGCAGCCTCATCAAGATGGGTTTTGGGTAAGGCAAGAGAAGGAGCAGGATGCACCACCTCAGGAAGACTATTCCAATTGTAAGGTACAGAAAGATGGAAAGCGTGGAGTGGGACTTGGCAGTAGAAGAGAAGGGCATGGGTAAAAGTGATTTTTCTGATTAGCAGAGTTCATGAGGGGGGGGGTGTAGGGGGCGATAAGAGAGAAGTATCGAGATGCTAAAGAGTGAAAACTCTTGCATTATGAGTAAGAGAAGCTTGACTTGTTAGCGGAAAAGGATACAGAGCCAATGTAGCGTGTTGACGAAGGGTTATATGTGTGGGTAGTGACTTTGGCAAAAAGATGAGTGACAATTGAATGTTGGGTAGATTGTAGTGGAGAGAAATGATTCACCGGAGACCTTTGAGGCGCAGGTTGCAGTAGGCTAAGCCGAAGGTGATGGGAGATGGACGAGGGATCTGATAGTGTGTTCAGAAGGAAGGGATTGATTTTGGTGCTGATATACCGAAACGACACATTTTAGCATTGGTTTGGATATATGTAGAGGAGAGAGAGAGGAGTTGACGATGACCCCAAGGTCAAGGGCTGAGGAGACTGGGAGGATGACAGCATTATCCACAGAAATATAAGACAGGGTGAAGTGGGGAGGATAAAGAGTTCTGCCTTGGACATGTTAAGTTTAAGATAATGGTGGGCTATCCAGTCAGCCATGTCAGACAAGCATCCAGATTTGGGAGTGGATTCCTGATGCAATGTCTGTTGTAGATCAGAGCACCCAGGGAATTAGTATAGAGAGAAGGGGGACCTAGGAGAGGGCCTTAAGGCACTCCAGTTGATAGTGTGATGGCAGTAGTGGAGACTGCACCAGAGGATTACATTAAAAGTGCGGAGTGGTAAGAAATCCAGGACAGGGACAGAGTATCAAGGAGCAGGTGATGATCAACCGTGTCAAAGCAGTGGGTAAGGTTAAGAAGGGTAAGGCTTGGCTTTAGTCATTGGAGCCTGGCAAGGGCTGTTCCTGTAGGCGAAAATCAGACTGGAGCGGATCAAGAATGGCTCGCGATGAAAAAGTCAAGGTAGCGAAGGTGAGAGTTGCACATTCATGTAGTTTGGAAGTAAAAGGGTGGAGGGAGATGGGACAATAGTTAGCCAGGCGGGTAGGGTCTAGGGTACGGTATTTTAAGAAGTGATCACAGGTAAGGGGGGGGC
>NW_021820272.1:0-23061 GCF_901001135.1 Rhinatrema bivittatum | reverse complement strand
CCCCCCCCCCTTTCGGTTTCATGGCTCCAAAGAAATAGTCACCGTCGTTGCCATTTGTTTTGGTTTTAAACGAATTCACGGTTCTTATTGTACATCTGCAGGCCAGGTTTGGAAAACTCTCTCTGTTTTGGGACTGATATACAGAAGGGCCCCCAGGCCGTGGCGTGAGGCCGGGGACATTTTTCCCTCCCCCTTTCAGCTGCGACAGCGATGAGGAAATATTTCTTGCAGGGCCTCTGGCCTAGGCAGTAGTCTTAGTCCTCCCAGGCCGGGCCCTGGCTCCCTCGGAGAGGAAGTCGTCTTTAGACGCTTGCGCTCTCCCGAGCCTGGGAAGACGCTCTCTCTACCCTCGGGCGCACGTGTGCGGAGCGGGGGTAAAAATAGCTCTGCCTTGCCGGGGTGCGGCTTCCTCGGGCCGCGTTGCCAGGTAGAGAGAGAGAGAGAGATGGAGCTCGTCCCCTTTCCTCCACCGAAGCAAAGTCACAACAAGTTCCTCCCCACCTCAGCGGGAGAGGGGAGAGAGCAGGCTTAGGTTGTCAGGATGGTAACCGAGGAGGGCACAGCGGGCCTAAGGATGTAATGCAGCGAGGGGGGGGGGGGGGCGAGGGGGAAGGTGCGGGGAAGGCGCAGGGTTTTGTTCCCCCGCCAGGACTCGGGGGCCCCTCGGGAGATCGCGCGTGTCCATCCCCGGGCAGAGGGCGGGGCTTTCACCTTTCGCCCCCCCCCCCCGTATGGGGTAGGGGTCACGCCTTGGTCATGGCAGCCGCCTGGCTCTTCCCTCGACCCCTGCTGACCTTCAAGGTGGCTGCAGCAGGCCCGGGGGCGCTAGGATTCATGCAGGGGGGGGGGGGCGGGAGTCGGCCTCTGTCCCCAGCCTCTTTCCTGAAGTCCTTTGACGTTCGAGGAGCAGTTTCCTCACAGGATCTCTCTTGTTTCTGGCAGTGGGGGCCCTGGGGCCGTGGCGGGGGTCTCCCCCCCAGGTCCCGCAGCCCCCGGGCCCGTCCCCACCACCGCCACAGCAGCAACGTCCCTCCGGCGGGCCCAGAGGAGCCCGAGGGTCACCAGCCTCTCCCTGACCCCACTGGAAGGGTTAAGACGGGGAGGGGGGGCATTGACTCCTCGCAGGCTGCTAGGGCCGGCCTGGCGCCCACCGTGGGTAAAGAATAAGCACAGGGGCCCCTGGAGGGGACGGCGCGGGTTAGGTCCTGCGCGCCAGCAGCTCGGGCTGGAAACTTCTCAGTTCCTCTCCAGCTGCGGTTTCGCCGGCTTCTAGGAAACGGTGCGAGCCCGAGCATGAGTGTAACTTCCTGACTGCAGGCGTGTGTCCCCCCCCCCCCCCCCCTGCTCAGCCCGGGGCCACCCTCTCTGCCTCTGCTTAAGAGCAGGACATTTTCTGCCCTGTGGCTGCAGCCACCGACGGAGCCCAAGCATTAAGCGAGGGGGAGATTTTAAGTGAAATGGTGGCCCCTGGGTGGAGGGTGGCCCCTGGGTGGAGGGTGGCCCCTGTTAGCAGCCCGTGGGACCCCTGGACCGGGATGGGCTGGGAACCAGAGAGGGGCAGAATAAAAATTTAAAAAAGTTAACCTGTAAGGTTAGACCAGCGCCCACCGCGGTGCCCAGGCTGCCTTCCTGCCCCCTCCTTGGCCTCGCTCCTCCGCCCAGGTCCCTCTGAAAGACTGCACTGCCGGGGGGACGTGGGGTGCCTGCATCTTCCAGGGCCAGGGCTGAACGTCTCTCGTCCAGGGGCAGACGGGGGTGAGGGGGGGCAGGTTTATGGAACCGGTGGATCAGGATATCCCTTCCCTCTCTTTAACTCTTCTCATCCTCTTCTCTCTTGCAGATCTGTCACCCCTCCCGCCGAGGCTCCCGGGCCCCCCCCCCTCCCTGCTTCCCGGTGCTGCACCCCCCGTTCCTGCTGCAGGTGGCCGGGGTTCCTGGTGATGTGATTTGTGTGAACAGCGGAAAAATCACATTGCCAGGGATTTCCAACTACCCGCCAGCGGCCCCACCCTGCGGGCACCTTCTCCGGCAAGAAGAAAGCAGAGCGGCTGGCGAGGAGGAGTGGCGAGGAGCCCCCTCCCCCCCCCCCCCTTGCACGTGGGGCTGAGGTGCAGGACTTGGCTCACAGGTGAACAGTGGGACCCGCTCGTGTTCACAGTGGCTAAGTTCCGCACCGCTGCCCCTCTCTCGCCTCCCGAGGGGGAGGGGGGGTGGAAAGCACCGTCGGCTCTCGGTGTGACGACGGCGGCGCGCTGAAGACGAACCTCAAGAGGACAGGAAGGACTGGGGGACGGGGATGGGGACCCCCCCCTGCCTGGGCTCTGCCTCCCGAGGGGGTGGAAAGCACCACCGGCTCTCGGTGTGACGACGGCGCCGCGCTGAAGACGAACCTCAAGAGGACAGGAAGGACCCGGGGGACGACGGGGACCCCCCCTGCCTGGGCTCTGCCTCCCGTGCCTACTGAACTGAAAGGCAGTGGCTTTGATTAAACTGGCTCAGTTCAGCAGGAACAGGAGTCAAAGGGCTCCTGCTGGCCACGAAAGCCACGATGGTCGTCCCCCACCCACCCACCCCGGACGCGGGCAGCGAGCAATGGGAAACCCTCCACCCCCTCACAGGACGCAGCAGTGATGGCCTTTGCATTTAAAAACGAGATTAAAAGTCCAGGAATCTAAAACCCGGGGGTGGTGGTGACCTCAATCCATGCAGGTTTACTGACGCAGGGACGGAGGGGTGGGCTCGGCCCTGGGGGGGAGGGGAATTCAGCACATGGTTTGCAGGTGATGTCCGTGTCCTTACCTGCAAATGGAAAGTGGAGGGGGGGGGGGGGGGGGGGGGGGGAGCGTGCAGCCCTGCGCCAGGGGACGGGGGTCGTCTTCAGACAGTCTGCGGGGGGACGGGTGGGGACACAAATCCACGTGTACTCTTTATTTTCATTTCATCCTCACTGAATAAAGTTTGAATAAACCGCTCTTCCTGCCGCCGTTGCATAACCTCATCTGCATGCAGCCTCCCGTGAGCCCTCCCTTCCCGCCTGCCGCCCGGCTCTCGCAGCAGACGTCTCGCAGCAGAAGGGCCCCCGTGGCTGCCTCTCGCTCTCTCTGGCCCTGTGCTTCTCCTGCAGGTATTTCCATGAAAAACTTAACAGGGCCTAGAGAGCTGGGCCCCCTCCGAAAAGGCAGCCAAACGGCGCACGTCTCGTCCGCCCCACGGAGAAGCGGATTACGGGCGTAAAAATGACCTTTCGGCCACGTAAAATTACCGAGACTGCCACGGGGGGCCCCTTCCCACAGCAGGAAGCACGCGGTCCCCCGCCTGCCCCCCCTGCTCCAAGAGCCAGCCCGGCCGAGCAGGGACCGAGGGAGTTAAGCGTCGCAGCAAAGTCACGTTTAGTGTAATAAGTTTCCTGAGGCCTCGACTAGAGGGCCCCCCCCCCCCCCGCTCCCTGACGCTTACAGTCTTGTGGCTACGGAGCTGCGTGGGCCCGGCGACGGCTCTAGAAACGAGAAGGAAGTGGCCCTCCCCCCCTCCAACCGCCGGCCGTTTCATTGCCTGAGCCGTCCTTGTAAAGGAAATGCTTACGAAAGAAGAAGTTATTACTCTGCCTCCCGTGCTTATTTACTCCCAGGACCCCAGGAGAGGCTGCAGGAGAGGCTGCAGGAGAGGAAGCAGGAGAGGTTGCAGGAGAGGATTCAGGAGAAGATGCAGGAGAGGTTGCAGGAGAGGATGCAGGACAGGATGCAGGAGAGGTTGCAGGAGAGGATGCAGGAAAGGTTGCAGGAGAGGATGCAGGACAGGATGCAGGACAGGTTGCAGGAGAGGTTGCAGGAGAGGATACAGGAGAGGATGCAGGACAGGATGCAGGAGAGGTTGCAGGACAGGATGCAGGAGGACGCAGGAGAGGTTGCAGGACAGGATGCAGGACAGGTTGCAGGAGAGGTTGCAGGAGAGGATACAGGAGAGGATGCAGGACAGGATGCAGGAGAGGATGCAGGACAGGATGCAGGAGAGGTTGCAGGACAGGATGCAGGAGAGGATGCAGGACAGGATGCAGGAGAGGTTGCAGGAGAGGATGCAGGACAGGATGCAGGAGAGGTTGCAGGACAGGATGCAGGAGAGGATGCAGGACAGGATGCAGGAGAGGATGCAGGACAGGATGCAGGAGAGGTTGCAGGACAGGATGCAGGACAGGTTGCAGGAGAGGTTGCAGGAGAGGATGCAGGAGAGGATGCAGGAGAGGATGCAGGACAGGATGCAGGACAGGTTGCAGGAGAGGTTGCAGGACAGGTTGCAGGAGAGGTTGCAGGAGAGGATGCAGGACAGGATGCAGGAGAGGATGCAGGACAGGTTGCAGGAGAGGTTGCAGGACAGGATGCAGGACAGGATGCAGGAGAGGATACAGGAGAGGTTGCAGGAGAGGATGCAGGAGAGGTTGCAGGAGAGGATGCAGGAGAGGTTGCAGGACAGGATGCAGGACAGGATGCAGGAGAGGTTGCAGGACAGGATGCAGGACAGGATGCAGGAGAGGATACAGGAGAGGATACAGGAGAGGATGCAGGACAGGTTGCAGGAGAGGTTGCAGGAGAGGTTGCAGGACAGGATGCAGGAGAGGTTGCAGGAGAGGATGCAGGAGAGGATGCAGGAGAGGATGCAGGAGAGGTTGCAGGACAGGATGCAGGAGAGGTTGCAGGAGAGGATGCAGGACAGGTTGCAGGACAGGATGCAGGACAGGATGCAGGAGAGGCCCGCTAGCCCACGGCAAGGTGGAGAGGGAAAGGAACGAGGCCAGGACCTTAGGACGATGCCCCGGGCAGGATCACAGGAGTGGGGGGGGGGGGGTTTTGTCCTGCGTGGACAGGAGGGGGCAGGTCGCTGCTCACCTGCACCGGTGGAAAGTGATGCCCCCCCCCCCCCGGGCCGGCCCCTGGCCTGGGTTTAGGAGCCACCGTCGCCTCTTCGTGTCCCGCTCCGAGGCAGAGCCCAGGAGCCCGGCCAGGGAGCTGGGCTGCCGTCCCTCAAAGTTATCACCCTCCTCCCATTTACCCTCCTTCCCCCTACACTGCCCAGCCAGTCCCAGGCTAGGAAGCACAGAGGGAGAGGAAATTCCGGAGTCAAGACAAGACACAGGCGGCCACAGGGCCCCTGCGCCAGCGAGCCCCGTGCACCCTACCCGGTGCCTGCGTGCCGGCGAGCCCCGTGCACCCTACCCGGTGCCTGCGCGCCGGCGAGCCCCGTGCACCCTACCCGGTGCCTGCGTGCCGGCGAGCCCCGTGCACCCTACCCGGTGCCTGTGCGCCGGCGAGCCCCGTGCACCCTACCCGGTGCCTGCGCGCCGGCGAGCCCCGTGCACCCTACCCGGTGCCTGCGTGCCGGCGAGCCCCGTGCACCCTACCCGGTGCCTGCGCGCCGGCGAGCCCCGTGCACCCTACCCGGTGCCTGCGTGCCGGCGAGCCCCGTGCACCCTACCCGGTGCCTGCGCGCCAGCGAGCCCCATGCACCCTACCCGGTGCCTGCGCGCCGGCGAGCCCCGTGCACCCTATCCGGTGCCTGCGTGCCGGCGAGCCCCGTGTACCCTACCCGGTGCCTGCGCGCCAGCGAGCCCCATGCACCCTACCCGGTGCCTGCGCGCCAGCGAGCCCCGTGCATCCTACCCGGTGCCTGCGCGCCGGCGAGCCCCGTGCACCCTACCCGGTGCCTGCGTGCCAGCAAGGCGTTCGGGCTGCTTTTTTTGCCGCGGCCTGCACACAGGAAAGGGGGGGGGGTGGGGGTGTGAAACCTCTGGCTCTACATGTTGGCAGAGGATAGAAAGCAGGTTGCCAGTCAGAGAGAGAGAGAGACACACACAGCGATGACTAATGCCAGAGTTTCAGGAAGTTCTCGTCTGCCTCGGCCGTTGTGATCTGAAACATCAGCTATAAATAATCTGGGCCGGAAAAGTGAGCCTTGCAAGCATCAGCAGCAGCCCAAGCCCGGCCACGCCTGAAAAATCTGATCCTGCAAACACGAGAGCCCCCTTCTGCTCTGAGAGCGCAGGCACCACCCTCAAACCTTTCCAGCAGGTAAAGCACCAGGCCCCACCCTGCCCCTGCTTCCTCCGTTTAAGAACAGGGATGGATGAGGAAGGGGGGGGGGGGTGTAACCTGCTGGGCAGACTGGATGGGTCATGGGCTCTCCTTTACCATGAGCACCGGGGAAAGGGCCCAGCCGCTCCCGGACCCAGCTGTGCCCGAAAATCTGATCCTTCACCTACGAGTGCCAGATACGGGCGAACCGCAGCCACAAGTCTGATCCTGCAAGCGCGAGCACCGGTACAGCCCGGCCACTCCCGAAAACTGGGATCCTGCACGCGTGAGCATCAGGCACAGCCCAGCCACTCCCATCTCAAGCTTGCAAACCTCCTACCACCTTTGAAAATCTGATCCCGCACGCGTGAGCATCAGGCACAGCCCAGCCACTCCCATCTCAAGCTTGCAAACTTCCAACCACCTTTGAAAATCTGATCCTCCATATCTGAGCATCAGGCACGGCCCGGCCACTCCCATCTCAAGCTCGCAAACCTCCAACCACCTTTGAAAATCTGATCCCGCACGCGTGAGCGTCAAGCACGGCCCAGCCATTCCCATCTCAAGCTTGCAAACCTCCAACCACCTTTGAAAATCTGATCCCGCACGCGTGAGCGTCAAGCACGGCCCAGCCATTCCCATCTCAAGCTTGCAAACCTCCAACCACCTTTGAAAATCTGATCCCGCACGCGTGAGCGTCAAGCACGGCCCAGCCACTCCCATCTCAAGCTTGCAAACCTCCAACCACCTTTGAAAATCTGATCCCGCACGCGTGAGCATCAGGCACAGCCCAGCCACTCCCATCTCAAGCTTGCAAACCTCCAACCACCTTTGAAAATCTGATCCCGCACGCGTGAGCATCAGGCACGGCCCAGCCACTCCCATCTCAAGCTTGCAAACCTCCAACCACCTTTGAAAATCTGATCCCGCACGCATGAGCATCAGGCACGGCCCAGCCACTCCCATCTCAAGCTTGCAAACCTCCAACCACCTTTGAAAATCTGATCCCGCACACGTGAGCGTCAAGCACGGCCCAGCCACTCCCATCTCAAGCTTGCAAACCTCCAACCACCTTTGAAAATCTGATCCTGCCCGCGTGAGCGTCAAGCACGGCCCAGCCACTCCCATCTCAAGCTTGCAAACCTCCAACCACCTTTGAAAATCTGATCCTGCCCGCGTGAGCGTCAAGCACGGCCCAGCCACTCCCATCTCAAGCTTGCAAACCTCCTACCACCTTTGAAAATCTGATCCCGCACGCGTGAGCATCAGGCACAGCCCAGCCACTCCCATCTCAAGCTCGCAAACCTCCAACCACCTTTGAAAATCTGATCCCGCACGCGTGAGCATCAGGCACGGCCCAGCCACTCCCATCTCAAGCTTGCAAACCTCCAACCACCTTTGAAAATCTGATCCCGCACGCGTGAGCGTCAAGCACGGCCCAGCCACTCCCATCTCAAGCTTGCAAACCTCCAACCACCTTTGAAAATCTGATCCTGCCCGCGTGAGCGTCAAGCACGGCCCAGCCACTCCCATCTCAAGCTTGCAAACCTCCAACCACCTTTGAAAATCTGATCCCGCACGCGTGAGCATCAGGCACGGCCCAGCCACTCCCATCTCAAGCTTGCAAACCTCCAACCACCTTTGAAAATCTGATCCCGCACGCGTGAGCATCAGGCACGGCCCAGCCACTCCCATCTCAAGCTTGCAAACCTCCAACCACCTTTGAAAATCTGATCCCGCACGCGTGAGCGTCAAGCACGGCCCAGCCACTCCCATCTCAAGCTTGCAAACCTCCAACCACCTTTGAAAATCTGATCCTGCCCGCGTGAGCGTCAAGCACGGCCCAGCCACTCCCATCTCAAGCTTGCAAACCTCCAACCACCTTTGAAAATCTGATCCCGCACGCGTGAGCATCAGGCACGGCCCAGCCACTCCCATCTCAAGCTTGCAAACCTCCAACCACCTTTGAAAATCTGATCCCGCACGCGTGAGCATCAGGCACGGCCCAGCCACTCCCATCTCAAGCTTGCAAACCTCCAACCACCTTTGAAAATCTGATCCCGCACGCATGAGCATCAGGCACGGCCCAGCCACTCCCATCTCAAGCTTGCAAACCTCCAACCACCTTTGAAAATCTGATCCCGCACGCGTGAGCGTCAAGCACGGCCCAGCCACTCCCATCTCAAGCTCGCAAACCTCCAACCACCTTTGAAAATCTGATCCTGCCCGCGTGAGCGTCAAGCACGGCCCAGCCACTCCCATCTCAAGCTCGCAAACCTCCAACCACCTTTGAAAATCTGATCCTGCCCGCGTGAGCGTCAAGCACGGCCCAGCCACTCCCATCTCAAGCTCGCAAACCTCCAACCACCTTTGAAAATCTGATCCCGCACGCATGAGCATCAGGCACGGCCCAGCCACTCCCATCTCAAGCTCGCAAACCTCCAACCACCTTTGAAAATCTGATCCCGCACGCGTGAGCGTCAAGCATGGCCCAGCCACTCCCATCTCAAGCTCGCAAACCTCCAACCACCTTTGAAAATCTGATCCCGCACGCGTGAGCGTCAAGCACGGCCCAGCCACTCCCATCTCAAGCTTGCAAACCTCCAACCACCTTTGAAAATCTGATCCTGCCCGCGTGAGCAACACCTAAATAGACTTAGATTTTGGGTACCTGCCAGGTTCTTGGGGCCTGGATTGGCCTCTGGTGGAAACAGGATGCTGGGCTTGATGGACCCTCGCTCTGACCCAGCATGGCATGTTCTTATGTTTTTAATTACTCCCACCCCAATCACAGTCCCCTGCCTCCCCCAGGCTAAGCTCAGCCACTTCTAATCCCAGTCACCTCCCCCCCGTGAGTCTGATCCCGTAAAAACAGGAGCAGCAAGTGAAGCCCAGCCAGAGCATGGCCACCTCTGAAAATCAGGAGCATCCAAGTGCAGGGCCTCCTCCTATCACCAGCCTCAGCCACCGACTTAGGAGAGCAGATTAAGGACCTTAAAGCCCCCATTCAGTTTCCTCAACTTCCTTCACCTCTGCAGGGACCCCACCGTGCCCATCGCGAGTTTCTGCCATTCCTAAGGGGTTCGAGCCTCCCCCGTTACCTGGGGGGGGGGCTTCATTTCTGCATGGGCAACCCCGACGTCCAGCCCTCCCCCCCCCCCCAAAAAAATAAAACAAACCAGGCCCTCTACTTCTTACTTTTGTTTTTATGAGGTTGTGGCCGCAGGTGCCAGATCGCGCCGGCCGGAGAAGAGAGCCCAGCGGTGGAGGAGGAGGAGGAGAGAGAAAGCAGAGGAGGGAGGCAGGTTTGGGGGCAGGAAGAGAGGAAGCTAAGAGTTTTGGTGGGTGGGGAGGGGAGGGGAGAGTGAGATAAGAGGGAATTTTATCATGGGGGGGGGGAAGAGAAGAGAGGGGGGTTTGAACCTGGGAGCAGAGAGAGAAAGGGTGAAGGGGGACAAAGCTAGGGATTGACTGGAGGGGGAGGGAGAGATCTAAGAGCAGGAGGGGGTTTATGACAAAAAAGGTGGAGAGGTGGGGAGGGAAAAGGTGTGGGATGAGGAGAGGAGCCAGGCCTGGATTCTGGGAAAATTCTGCATCTTTCAGAAATAACTTCTAAAATGCCATTATTAATTAATTAGTTATCGCTGAAAGACGGTGGATTACGTTGTGTTACTTAAACAAAGTCTGCAGAATTTCCCCGGGAATAAGCCAGGGCCGGCCCCCACCCCCCACCGAGAGACTGCTGGCCCCTCACTGCCACCTGTCCGTATCTACCTCCCCCCGGCCCCTTTTCCACTCACACAGTCAGCAGGACAGGGATCGCAGTCAGAGGGCGAGCGGCATCTGTTAATCTGCTGCGACCTCTGCTGGCAAGCAAAGGCGAGGAGCTGAAAAGGTTTTCCTCGTGCACCAACTTCAAACCTTCTCCTCTTGAAACAGGAATCAGGAGGACTGGGGGGGGGTCACGAAACCCCAGGGAGGACGACTCGGAGCCAGCGCCGGGAAATATTTCTTCACTGAGAGGGGGGGTGGATGCCTGGGATGCACTTCCGGAGGAGGTGGTGAAGGCAAAAAAACGGTGAAAGATTTCAGAGGAGCATGGGGGTAAACACTGTGGATCCCTAAAGGCCGGAGGATGGGAATGAAGGAAAGAGCGCATGGGGGTAACTTGCTGGTGCGGCAGTCACTACCCTTAACCAACGAGTGCCCCGACTTTTAGGGCCTGGGGAAACTGATAAAGCATGGGGGTGACCGGCGCAGAGCAGCGGTTATGGACCCTTAACAGCAGGCACGGGATTTTACTACCCTTCACCAATAAGCCTTGCAGCTTTTGACGACGCTGGGGCGAGGAGGAAGAATTGGATTCAGGCGACAACCGACACGGGCCCTGAACTTCACGGTCTGGTGTACGGATACTGACAGGAAGGGGGAAAAGCACAGGGCTGCTTCCAGGGCCAAGGTCCCTAAGCAAAAAAAACACGTCAAGCGGCGCCGTCTGAATTTTCAAGGGGGGTTTCATCAGCCAGTAAAAATGTTACAGAGAGACATGAGGGTAAGCGGCCTGGTGCTGCAGATACTACAACAAGCTTTCTAGAGAGATACTACAAGCTGTCTAGAGAGATACTAACACAACAAGCTGTCTAGAGAGAGATACTACAAGCTGTCTAGAGAGATACTAGCACAACAAGCTTTCTAGAGAGAGATACTAGCACAACAAGCTGTCTAGAGAGATACTACAAGCTGTCTAGAGAGAGATACTAGCACAACAAGCTGTCTAGACAGAGATACTACAAGCTGTCTAGAGAGAGATACTAGCACAACAAGCTTTCTAGAGAGAGATACTAGCACAACAAGCTGTCTAGAGAGAGATACTACAAGCTGTCTAGAGAGATACTAGCACAACAAGCTGTCTAGAGAGAGATACTAGCACAACAAGCTGTCTACAGAGAGATACTAGCACAACAAGCTTTCTAGAGAGATACTAGCACAACAAGCTGTCTAGAGAGAGATAGTAGCACAACAAGCTTTCTAGAGAGAGATACTAGCACAACAAGCTTTCGAGAGAGATACTACCACAACAAGCTGTCTAGAGAGAGATACTACAAGCTGTCTAGAGAGATACTAGCACAACAAGCTTTCTAGAGAGAGATACTACCACAACAAGCTGTCTAGAGAGAGATACTACAAGCTGTCTAGAGAGATACTAGCACAACAAGCTTTCGAGAGAGATACTACCACAACAAGCTGTCTAGAGAGAGATACTACAAGCTGTCTAGAGAGATACTAGCACAACAAGCTGTCTAGAGAGAGATACTAGCACAACAAGCTGTCTAGAGAGATACTACAAGCTGTCTAGAGAGATACTAGCACAACAAGCTTTCTAGAGAGAGATACTAGCACAACAAGCTTTCTAGAGAGATACTAGCACAACAAGCTGTCTAGAGAGAGATACTACAAGCTGTCTAGAGAGATACTAGCACAACAAGCTGTCTAGAGAGAGATACTAGCACAACAAGCTGTCTAGAGAGATACTACAAGCTGTCTAGAGATACTAGCACAACAAGCTGTCTAGAGAGAGATACTACAAGCTGTCTAGAGAGATACTAGCACAACAAGCTTTCTAGAGAGAGATACTAGCACAACAAGCTGTCTAGAGAGAGATACTACAAGCTGTCTAGAGAGATACTAGCACAACAAGCTGTCTAGAGAGAGATACTAGCACAACAAGCTGTCTAGAGAGAGATACTACAAGCTGTCTAGAGAGATACTAGCACAACAAGCTTTCTAGAGAGAGATACTAGCACAACAAGCTGTCTAGAGAGAGATACTACAAGCTGTCTAGAGAGATACTAGCACAACAAGCTGTCTAGAGAGAGATACTACAAGCTGTCTAGAGAGATACTAGCACAACAAGCTGTCTAGAGAGATACTACAAGCTTTCTAGAGAGATACTAGCACAACAAGCTGTCTAGAGAGAGATAGTAGCACAACAAGCTTTCTAGAGAGAGATACTAGCACAACAAGCTTTCGAGAGAGATACTACCACAACAAGCTGTCTAGAGAGAGATACTACAAGCTGTCTAGAGAGATACTAGCACAACAAGCTTTCTAGAGAGAGATACTACCACAACAAGCTGTCTAGAGAGAGATACTACAAGCTGTCTAGAGAGATACTAGCACAACAAGCTTTCGAGAGAGATACTACCACAACAAGCTGTCTAGAGAGAGATACTACAAGCTGTCTAGAGAGATACTAGCACAACAAGCTGTCTAGAGAGAGATACTACCACAACAAGCTTTCTAGAGAGAGAAACTAGCACAACAAGCTTTCTAGAGAGATACTAGCACAACAAGCTGTCTAGAGAGAGATAGTAGCACAACAAGCTTTCTGGGCAAACTGGTCCTTTCCTGCCGTCATTACTATGTCACTTGCTACTCCCGGCACATGCAGTAACATCCCTAAAGATTACAGATACATTCCTTCTCAGCAACTGGGTTTAGAGGTCTATAAAACTGGCGGCCCTGGGGTCAGGGATGAGTCATGGGAAGGGATTTAGGCAGCCCATGATGCAAATAGTTCCTTAAAAACTAAGCATCCAAATTTGGCTGGCTAAGTCAGGCATCCACCAATGCTTTGCCACCATCTACTGAGTTACTCTGAGATAGATTTTCAAATTCTGGTGTCGCCGCAGTACCAGCACGACATATTCCCTTCACTACTATGCACTCTGTGACACAACACAAACACCCCCGCCTCTTATAGAGCAAAGCTGCTGTACCAAAGCAGCACCATCTATCGGAAAACACACACACAGCAACAGCCCTACCTATGAAAAGGCAGTGCTGAAGCTATTACTCCGGCCCTAGAACTCCAATACACCTCCCGTCAGGAAAACATAACAAGTCAAAGTAGTTACAGATCCCTACACAAACTGCACTGCTGGCAGAACCCCCCTGCTCTCAGTCACACAACCTAGAAGATGTGGTAGGCCTGATTGACAAACTGAAGAGTAGTAAATCACCTGGACCGGATGGTATACACCCCAGAGTTCTGAAGGAACTAAAAAATGAAATTTCAGACCTATTAGTAAAAATTTGTAACCTATCATTAAAATCATCCATTGTACCTGAAGACTGGAGGATAGCAACACTAACCCCATATGTAATCAGGAACAGGCCCTCAAATTAGAAATAAGCAGCTTGCAGACAGAAACTAGACTGGAAACCCCGAGAAGCCAGGGAGTCTGCCTGCAGTGCAGCAGCCGAGCAAGAGAACGCGAAACGCATGACCTCCTGCGCTCTGCAAAATCCCGAGAGAGAGACGTTTCCCCAGAGATGAGAAACTCAAAAAAGACTTCCCACAAGACAATGAGCAGGAAAGACTCTCCTCTAATCCTGGGAGGGGGTTTAGAGAAACGGCAACCAGGAGCAGAAACGTGTTATGCATCCTGCCAGCAGAGAAGTCCATCCAGGCCAGCATCCCGTCTACAAGAGTGGCCAACCCAGCTCACAGCCTTCTTGCTCATAAATCAGGGGTAAGCAGTGGCTTTCCCCAAGTCTACATGGATACTAGTCGTTCATGGACTTTTCCTCAAGGAATTTGCCTAAAATATTTTTAAACCCAGCTACACTACCTGCTTTCACCACATCCTCCAGCAGCAAATTCCGCGGTTTAGATTGTGCATTGTGGTTAAAAAAAAAAAATGGTTTCTCTGATTTAAACGTGCCACCTATTAGTCCCATGCCGTGTCCCCTAGTCCTACTGGAAAGGATAAATAACCATTCTCCCCTATATGCATCACTTGGCATCTGTCCACATTAAATTTCGTCTGCCATTTAGACGCCCAATCTTCCAGCCTCACAAGGTCCTTGTGGGAAAGCCAAGTGACTTTCAGGCATGAGGCACGGGCATGCAGACTCCAGCCTTCCTTTCTTAGCAGTTCCACTGCTAAGAAAGGAAGGCTGGAGTCTGCATGTCCGTGGTCCAGTGTGCCCGTCGGTCCAGTGTGCTGCAGCAGTCAAAAAAGCAACATTCTGTTTGCTTTTTTGACTGCCGCAGCACACTGGACCGACTATTACAATGTGTTATCCACTATGACGCCTAGATCTTTTTCCTGGGTTGTAGCACCTAATATGGAACCCAACATTGTGTAATTATAGCATGGGTTATTTTTCCCTATATGCATCACCTTGCACTTATCCACATTAAATTTTATCTGCCATTTGGATGCCCAATCTTCCAGTCTCGCAAGGTCTTCCTGCAATTTATCACAATCTGCTTGTGATTTAACTACTCTGAACAATTTTGTGTCATCTGCAAATTTGATTATCTCACTCGTCGTATTTCTTTCCAGATCATTTATAAAAATATTGAACAGTAAGGGTCCCAATACAGATCCCTGAGGCACTCCACTGTCCACTCCCTTCCACTGAGAAAATTGCCCATTTAATCCTACTCTCTGTTTCCTGTCTTTTAGCCAGTTTGTAATCCACGAAAGGACATCACCTCCTATCCCATGACTTTTTACTTTTCCTAGAAGCCTCTCATGAGGAACTTTCTCAAACGCCTTCTGAAAATCCAAGTATACTATATCTACCGGTTCACCTTTATCCACATGTTTATTAACTCCTTCAAAAAAGTGAAGCAGATTTGTGAGGCAAGACTTGCCCTGGGTAAAGCCATGCTGACTTTGTTCCATTAAACCATGTCTTTCTATATGTTCTGTGATTTTGATGTTTAGAACACTTTCCATTATTTTTCCTGGCACTGAAGTCAGGCTAACCGGTCTGTAGTTTCCCGGATCCCCCCTGGAGCCCTTTTTAAATATTGGGGTTACATTTGCTATCCTCCAGTCTTCAGGTACAATGGATGATTTTAATGATAGGTTACAAATTTTTACTAATAGGTCTGAAATTTCATTTTTTAGTTCCTTCAGAACTCTGGGGTGTATACCATCTGGTCCAGGTGATTTACTACTCTTCAGTTTGTCAATCAGGCCTACCACATCTTCTAGGTTCACCGTGATTTGATTCAGTCCATCTGAATCATTGCCCATGAAAACCTTCTCCATCATGGGTACCTCCCCAACATCCTCTTCAGTAAACACCGAAGCAAAGAAATCATTTAATCTTTCCGCGATGGCCTTGTCTTCTCTAAGTGCCCCTTTAACCCCTCGATCATCTAACGGTCCAACTGACTCCCTCACAGGCTTTCTGCTTCGGATATATTTAAAAAAGGTTTTAACTGTGAGTTTTTGCCTTTACAGCCAACTTCTTTTCAAATTCTCTCTTAGCCTGTCTTATCAATGTCTTACATTTAACTTGCCAATGTTTATGCTTTATCCTATTTTCTTCTGTTGGATCCTTCTTCCAATTTTTGAATGAAGATCTTTTGGCTAAAATAGCTTCTTTCACCTCACCTTTTAACCATGCCGGTAATCGTTTTGCCGCCTTTCCACCTTTCTTAATGTGTGGAATACATCTGGACTGTGCTTCTAGAATGGTATTTTTTTAACAATGACCACACCTCTTGGACATTTTTTACTTTTGTAGCTGCTCCTTTCAGTTTTTTTCTAACAATTTTTCTCATTTTATCAAAGTTTCCCTTTTGAAAGTTTAGCACGAGAGCCTTGGATTTGCTTACTGTCCCCCTTCCAGTCATTAAATCAAATTTGATCATATTATGATCACTATTGCCAAGCGGCCCCACCACCGTTACCTCTCTCACCAAGTCCTGTGCTCCACTGAGAATTAGATCTAAAATTGCTCCCTCTCTCGTCGGTTCCTGAACCAATTGCTCCATAAAAATGTCATTTATTCCATCCAGGAACGTTATCTCTCTAGCGTGACCCGATGATACATTTACCCAGTCTATATTGGGGTAATTGAAGTCTCCCATTATTACTGCACTACCAATTTGGTTAGCTTCCCTAATTTCTCTTAGCATTTCATATGCCGCTGATCATCATAAGTCATCCCCGGCTAAGTTACTTACCCGGCCAGCGCCCTCTTCTCCATTACCACAACCCTCCTTCTCCAGGCTCGTGCATCTATCAGTAAAGAGCCCCCGCCACTGCATTTTCAGAGGGAAACGTCACAGGGAGTCTGCCTGTGCAACCTGGGCAATCAGTTGCCTTCTTAAGCTCATGGGAGGCCTCTCCCTTCCCATCCATGCCTGGGCTAAATACAGGGGTCTCCCCCCCACGCCGGCGGTCTGACTGGCCCTCACGTACGCCCCCCCATGTCACATCCTCGCTGCAAGCTTTCAAGTACCTTTCGGTGATGGGACACAGTTTGGTTCGGTTACAGAGGTCAGTAATGCTTCCTTCTGAAGTCGGTTGCACTGTCGCGCGGCGTCACGCAGGCACGCGCCGGGAGTTTCCAAATCGCCCGCCGTGCTGTGAGGGGGCAGCGGCGGCCCCACCCGAAAGCCAGATCAATCCCCACAAACCAGAAAAAAAAACACACACTCCAGCAGTCTTTTTTTTTTTTTTCAAAAAAAAGAGATAATTTTTACATTATACATTACAAAATCACAAAATTAAATAAATAGAAAACAAATAATAATAATAAAGTGAAACAAAAAACATTGTATTGGAATTAAAAACCAAAAGCAAAAAAAAAAAAAAAAAAGGCACAAAATGAAAGCAGTCAGCAGACTCATGGAGCAACGAACCAAGCCAAAAAAAAAAAAAATTAAAAAAAAAGCTTCCAAGTCTCTCATCAGACGTTTGCTTCCCGTCTCGGGCACAGTCCTCGATCAGGAGAAGAGCAGAGGAAGCCAGTGCAGTCTTCCTGAGTGCGGGCTGAGGGCCCCCCCAGCGGTTCTGCGGGGTGAGGTATAAAGCTGGGAGGGGGCCCAGGGGTGCGAGGTGCAAGGTTGAAAGCCGGATTCTCTCTCCTGGGGCTGAGGTGGGAGGGGGCGCGACCCTGCCGCCCCCAAGCCCCCACCAGCAGAGAGAGAGGAGGACGCGCGGGCAGGGACGGCCCGCGTGACGCTTTTTCTTCATAAGTACGTTTTGCTATGCCCAAGCTACGGAACTTCATTTCAGAATTTAATAAAAATATATATATTTATATATCTCCAACAGCCGACCCCTGACCCCCGAAAACAGAAAGGAAGGAAGGAAGGGGCTGTTTTATTGCTGGAGGGGAAGAGGAGGAGTAAGGGAGAAGAGAGGGTGCAACTCCCCCCCCCCCTCTACCCCCGGACGAGGCTGGGGCTCTTCACGCCCCCTTCCCCTCTCCTGCCGTGGGGGGGGGGGTTTCCTGAGTTTAAACCTTCACCCGTTTCCGACCTTCATGCTTTCCCCGGAGTGGAAGAGGTGGCCCCCCCCGCGCCTCGCCCTTAATACTGAAGAAACTCGCAGGGCGGCCGAGGCACGGACGAGGGCACCCGCGGCCTCCTCGCTTCCTCTTCAGATCGTTTAAATAAATAAATACCGTTTCGTGACGGGGGTGGTGGTGGGGGGGTTGGGGTTCCCGCGCGCCGCCGGTCGCGGCGGTTCATCCGAAGCGCTCCCGCACCAGCAGCAGCAGCTTCTTCTTCCCTTTGTAGGTCTGCCTCAGGTTCTCCAGGAACTGGGCGAACTGGAGGTGGCCGCTGGGCGCCAGCAGGAAGGTCTCCTGGGCCTTGCACAGGAACTCGATGAAGTCCGTGTAGTGGCGCGGGCTGATGTGCGTGAGCCGCGAGTGCGTGGTGCTGACGTAGGCGGCCACCGCCGCCTCCAGCAGCTGGCAGAGCGGGCCCTTGTCCGTGGCCAGCAGCTTGCCGGCGCTCCGGCGGCCGGGCAGGGTCCAGCGCCGCAGGACGTCGGAGAGCACCGGCGCGCACTGCACGCTCTGGATGACCAGCGGCACCAGGGCGGCCAGCTCGTTCTTGCCCAGGGAGTGGCCCAGGGAGCAGGCCCAGAGGACGTCGTTGACGGCCGGGTGCGTGTCCTGGTTGAAGGCGATGCTGAGGCGGGAGAGGGCCAGCGTGGCCAGCTTGTAGGCGCGCAGCGGCAGCCCGCGGTGCTCCATGTAGCGGGCCACCGTGAAGAGGTGGGAGTGGCCCATGCCGGCGCCGGCGGAGTCCAGCACGATCTGGTAGGCGGCCTCGAAGGCCGCGTGGTTCTTCTCGCAGAGCGTCAGGGCGGGCAGGGCGCAGTTCTGGGGGTCCTTCATGGCGCACTGCAGGGCCACGGTGCGGGCGCAGCTGCAGAGCTCCTCCCGCTGGCTGAAGTCCAGGTTGAGCCGCAGCAGCGTGGCGTGGGTGGTGCCCGTCACGGCCAGGATGGTCGTGGCCTCCATGGGGGTGAACAGCGAGTACCAGTTCTGCATGATGTTCATCAGGGCCTGGACTCCTGCAAGAAAGCCACAGGGAGAGGAGGGTGAGGGGCCGTGCACGCTACTGCAGGAGGGAGGGTGGCGGGGGCTGGGGGGTTAATGCCCGCGTTTCCTTTCTCGGTGTCTGGCCAGATGTGGGGGTCGGAGTTTTATGGTCCAGGGATGGACAGCGAGGCTGCTGGAGGTCTGGGGGTGGGAGGGGTCTTTGATTTGGCTGCTGGTTGGGTGATGAAGCTGATACAGTCTGTGCATCTGAGCTGGGGGGGGGCCCCTGCCTGTGCTGCCGGGTGAGGCTCCTGGTTCCTGACCTCGTGCAGTGGCATAGGCAGTGCATGGGCCCGAGTGCTTCCTCTGGGTTTCATGTTAGAGATGTGCAAATCTGTGTAAACCTCTGCTACTCTACTTTTATAAAGCTGCAATAGTTAATTCATGAGGGCTGTCTGGCTCTGCAGTTTGATTCTGATTGAAATGCACTGGTTGAGGGCAGATTTACCCTCCTAGGGGAGCTCACTGTGTAAATTAGGTCTGCTTGCTCGGCAGCAAATCTGCCTCTGGCCCCAAGGTGTTGCTGGTCTCACGTGCTGGCCGGGTAATGTGTGGAGGGGCGAGGACTCTCTGTGACTGCCCTGTGGGTGGAGAGCAGCAGGCTTGTGTAGGAGAGACGTGAGGGCAGGGAGGGCGAGGAGGGGCCAAGGAAAGGACATGAGGGCAGGGAGGGCGAGGAGGGCGAGGAGGAGCCCAGGAAAGGACGAGAGGGCAGGGAGGGCGAGGAGGGGCCCAGGAAATGACATCATGGATCAGTAGGCAAGGGCCAGCGCTGTAGAGGAGTGTAGGGGCCACAGCTGGGTGTAAAGTCCCTGGGGGCCCTTTCAGCTCTTACCAATCTCCGTGGCACAGCTGACGAGCCACCGCACCATCTCCCGGCGCCGCCACGTCATAGCACTGAGTGTGAGTCGCACCACCTGCAAGAGGAGCCAGAATACTCTGTACCGCACTGCTCCACTGCACCCCGCTCTCCCCTCACCCACTCCCCACGCCCACAGCACCCTCTCCTCATCCTACCCTCACCCCCAAGTCATAGCACTGAGTGTGAGTCGCACCACCTGCAAGAGGAGCCAGAATACTCTGTACCGCACTGTTCCACTGCACCCCGCTCTCCCCTCACCCTACCCTCACCCCTCACCCACTCCCCACGCCCACAGCACCCCCTCTCCTCACCCTACCCTCACCCCCAAGTCATAGCACTGAGTGTGAGTCGCACCACCTGCAAGAGGAGCCAGAATACTCTGTACCGCACTGCTCCACTGCACCCCGCTCTCCCCTCACCCTACCCTCACCCCTCACCCACTCCCCACGCCCACAGCACCCCCTCTCCTCACCCTACCCTCACCCCCAAGTCATAGCACTGAGTGTGAGTCGCACCACCTGCAAGAGGAGCCAGAATACTCTGTACCACACTGCTCCACTGCACCCCACTCACCCCTCACCCTACCCTCACCCCTCACCCCACTCCCCACGCCCACAGCACCCCCTCTCCTCACCCTACCCTCACCCCCAAGTCATAGCACTGAGTGTGAGTCGCACCACCTGCAAGAGGAGCCAGAATACTCTGTACCGCACTGCTCCACTGCACCCCACTCACCCCTCACCCTACCCTCACCCACTCCCCACAGCACCCCCTCTCCTCACCCTACCCTCACCCCCAAGTCATAGCACTGAGTGTGAGTCGCACCACCTGCAAGAGGAGCCAGAATACTCTGTACCACACTGCTCCACTGCACCCCGCTCACCCCTCACCCTACCCTCACCCACTCCCCACAGCACCCCCTCTCCTCACCCTACCCTCACCCCCAAGTCATAGCACTGAGTATGAGTCGCACCACCTGCAAGAGGAGCCAGAATACTCTGTACCACACTGCTCCACTGCACCCCGCTCACCCCTCACCCTACCCTCGCCCACTCCCCACGCCCACAGCACCCTCTCTCCTCCCCCTACCCTCACCCCCAAGTCATAGCACTGAGTGTGAGTCGCACCACCTGCAAGAGGAGCCAGAATACTCTGTACCACACTGCTCCACTGCACCCCGCTCACCCCTCACCCTACCCTCACCCACTCCCCACAGCACCCCCTCTCCTCACCCTACCCTCACCCCCAAGTCATAGCACTGAGTGTGAGTCGCACCACCTGCAAGAGGAGCCAGAATACTCTGTACCCCACTGCTCCACTGCACCCCACTCACCCTACCCTCACCCCTCACCCACTCCCCACGCCCACAGCACCCCCTCTCCTCACCCTACCCTCACCCCCAAGTCATAGCACTGAGTGTGAGTCGCACCACCTGCAAGAGGAGCCAGAATACTCTGTACCCCACTGCACCCCACTCACCCTACCCTCACCCCTCACCCACTCCCCACGCCCACAGCACCCCCTCTCCTCACCCTACCCTCACCCCCAAGTCATAGCACTGAGTGTGAGTCGCACCACCTGCAAGAGGAGCCAGAATACTCTGTACCACACTGCTCCACTGCACCCCACTCACCCACCCTACCCTCACCCCTCATGCACTCCCCACCCTACCCTCACCCCTCACTCACCCCTCACCCCCAAGTCATAGCACTGAGTGTGAGTCGCACCACCTGCAAGAGGAGCCAGAATACCCTGAACCTGTCGTGCAAGGCCCTTTTGCCTGGGTGGATCCCGGCACCACGCGTGGCCGCAGCTGGGATGATTTCTCCCTCTGTGCCTCGCTTTGCACTTCTCCACCTTACGTTTCATGATCTCGTGATCCTAAAGATCCTCTATCATACCCCCCCCTCAGCCCTAACCTCTTCAGCCTTTCCTCACATGGGGGCTGTTCCATCCCCTTCTCTGTACCTTCCTTCCCGAGGAGCCTCTCACCAGGGACTCTCTCACGTGCCCGAAAATCCAAATTCCTCAACCTCTATGCAAGTTTCATTTCAGCATGAAAAGCATGAAAACCTCCCTTTGCTAGAGAAGCAGGGAGACGTTTCCCCGTGCACGGCCCCTCTGACACAGCTCTGAACCCGTGCACACCTCCCCTCCCCTCCCCGCCTCTCACCTGCAGCCCCAGCTCCAGCGAGAGGGTGAGCAGGGTGCTGTCTGCCGGGGCGTTGGCAGGAGTGGCCGTCTTACAGGCGTCCTGAGCAAGCTTGAACAGCAGGGCCGGGGAGTGGATGTTCTGCTGAATCGATGCCAGCACCGTGTGCAGCCACTTGGGGTCCCCTGCAGGAGGCGACAAAGGGTCAAGGGGGGTTAATTCTATGCACCTGCAGGTTACAGGGGCTTCTCGTCAGCTCTTTCACAGGAGAACCTCTGGGGGGAGCCTCCCTCCTCCCTGCACCCATGCAGTGTCCCCTCCTTCCAGTGCTATCTGCACCCATGCAGTGTCTCCCTCCTCCCTGCACCCATGCAGTGTCCCCTCTTCCCTCCAGTATCTCCCTCCTGCCTGCACCCATGCAGTGTCTCCCTCCTCTCTCCAGTATCTCCCTCCTCCCTGCGCCCATGCAGTGCCCCCTCCTCCCGGCACCCATGCAGTGTCCCCTCCTTCCTCCAGTATCTCCCTCCTCCCTGCGCCCATGCAGTGCCCCCTCCTCCCTGCACCCATGCAGTGTCCCCTCCTCCCTCCAGTATCTCCCTCCTCCCTGCGCCCATGCAGTGCCCCCTCCTCCCGGCACCCATGCAGTGTCCCCTCCTCCCTCCAGTATCTCCCTCCTCCCTGCGCCCATGCAGTGCCCCCTCCTCCTTGCACCCATGCAGTGTCCCCTCCTCCCTCCAGTATCTCCCTCCTTCCTGCACCCATGCAGTGCCCCCTCCTTCCAGTGCCATCTGCACCCATGCAGTGTCTCCCTCCTCCCATGCAATGCCCCCTCCTCCCTGCACCCATGCAGTGTCTCCCGCCTCCCTCCTTCCTGCACCCATGCAGTGTCCCCTCCTCCCTCCAGTATCTCCCTCCTTCCTGCACCCATGCAGTGCCCCCTCCTTCCAGTGCCATCTGCACCCATGCCGTGTCTCCCTCCTCCCATGCAGTGCCCCCTCCTCCCTGCACCCATGCAGTGTCCCCTCCTCCCTGCAGTATCTCCCGCCTCCCTGCACCCATGCAGTGTCCCCCTCCTCCCATGCAGGATGTTATCTTCCCAGCCACCTCTTCCTCAGGGCTGACTCACTCTTTGCTTCTCCACATCCCATGGATCTTGACCCCGATTCTCATGTACTCTATTTCCTGGCATTAACTCCCAGCAGTTCCCCCTCCCCACCACTCACTCCTCCAGGTGTGTCCCCTGCGTCCCTTCCCCCTGCGCTGGTTTTAATGGGGGCCAAGCTCTTAAGGCGTTTCCATGCTGCTTGGACTCTGCCTCCCGTCTCCCCTCTGGTTCTCCTGCAGCGTCTGCCGCTAACCCCCACTCCCCCCCCTCTCTCTCTGCGTCTTTGGCTTCAGGCTTACCTTTGGCTGTGGTGAGCATGGCAGAGGCCAACTCACACTGCCTCGTCTCCAGGTGCCCCAGGATGAACCAGCGGGGGAAGCGATGAGCCACCATGGAGTCCTGCATGTTCTGCTGTAGATCTGTCGCGGACACCACCGTCTCCAACACCGGCAGCCTAAGGAGAGGGGGGGGGGGGGGGGGAGCGGGAGGGGATGCGGTAACGGGTGAG